>NC_133326.1:365720252-365991810 GCF_042186555.1 Aquarana catesbeiana | reverse complement strand
TTTCAGAGACTGTCGAGAGAGAGAGAGAGAGAGAGAAAAAAGCGACCGGAAGAGTGCTGCAAGACGTCATCAACGCCGACACGTCACGGACGCTCTGAGTGTGAGGAGTGATGCGGTGACAGTTGCAGTCGCTCGTCAAGCCCTATCGGCCTGCTCCATCTGATTGACCCGGCACCCGGAAAGACAGATCGCCTCACCATTCACCGGCAGTGTACGCACTACACAGGCCACCGGGATCTGTCACCGGGGATCCCATGACAGTGAGCGGCGGATGGTTTCCACAACACCGGACCAAGAAGGAGGTAGATTATGCGGCTAATTATTAAGAAATTCCCGCTATCCCTCCTGTCCTAAACGCTGAACTACCAGCAGCACTTACCAACAAACCTTCAAAAGGACAACTTGACGAACGATCCACCCTTAACAGGTACCCAGAGGAGACAGTGTTAACCAAGCAGAATCATGAACGGTAAAGCTTTATTACCTTTATTTTCACTTATTTAAGTGCTCATCTTGCCTTTCAAGCTAATGTTACCAGTGACTGTTGCTTGGATCATTTATATGGATTGTTACCATTAGTTACACTGTATTAATGAAATGTTCTCTTACCTGATATTAATCAATGGGACAGCTCATCATCTGGACTTCAACTGCTTTTTTGGCACCAAGTAAAACACTGTTACCCAACAGTCCAGACAATCAGCAGCATCCAGCACCAATTATTTAGCTAATTATACAACTGTTCCCCTCTCCCCGCATTCACTTCCCCAATCTTCAAGGATCTTTCTACTTGTTAACTGGTTTATTCGATTTATACGGGATGTAATATCCCACTAACCACCAAATTATTTTACTAATTGTACCACAACCAGGCGACAACTAGCAAGATCCTATTGCGTCCGGACGCTGATCAGCGTTGAGTGTTATATGTTTTTTGTTCACTGTGTTGTATGGGCATTTCTTTCTGTCTGGCCAGCTAACAATCATACATGAAGCAATTGGGCCCTGGCGGACCCAATTGCATTCATACCATTCCGATTTTTAATCAAGTTGTTGCACGATATACTCAATTGTTATTTGTTTAAATTGTTCAATAAAGACATTTATATTTTTTGGTAAATACAGATAGCTGAATTCCTGATACACTTTTCAATCTAGTAGCTTAAGTAACTCCTTACCCGGATCTATAATCCGGGTGCTTTCCTTCTTTTTCCTTTAAGAAGATAGAGGGGAGCCAGGATCGGTGCCACTCACATGTTCCACCACCGTTAAGCTCAGAAACCCTGATCAGTGACCCAAGCAGCACCCAGCTCAGCGGAGATGACCCACGCAGTTTCAGGGATCGCAATATCCATCCAGGTATCGGGTCAGCCGCTGACTCTTCACTAGAGCTGCACAATCAGTCGTTAAAAAATCATGATCTTGATTCACCCCCTCTGACGATCTCTCCTGCAAAGTTTGCCAATTCTTTCATATAAACAAGTGGAGAGACTATGTGCTCACTCAGCTGTTAGCATCTGGGCATTCTGCCAAGTCTTTAACTTGATACATTTTAACTAAGCTTCCTTCTTAGCTCAAAGGGAGAAAACTTCTGTGTAAATAAATAAGTTTTCAACAATGTGTAAATGCAGGAAGTTTAACCACTTAAAGCCTAAATCTTTTTCTGACACCTCTTTCTCAAGTTAAAATCAATATTTTTTGCTAGAAAATTAAAGCGGAGCTCCACCCGATTTTCCTACACTAACTGCAGCTGATTACCGCAATGTCCTAATGACAAAACGGCACTTTTTTTTTTTTTACAGCCTTTACCTTTGTTCTTCCAGCTGTCTTTGTTTTCTGCAGGAAGCATAGGCTGCGGTTAGGGGCGTGTCTGGAGCGGCTAATTACTCACTTCCTGTAAGCCGCACTGGCTCCTGGGAGCTTGTGTCATTGTTCCCAGGAGTCAGTGCGGCCGCCTGTTGCAAGAGTTCTCGAGAGACTTCCATAGTGGGAGTGACGTCATTACGACAGGCACGGCGCGCCAATTGCGGTCTAATGCGCATGCGCGAGAACTGAAAAGAACGGGCGGTGCATGCTGGTCGATCAGCAGCGCCGTATCCCGGAAGAGGATGCCTGTGGGTTTCACATGCCCACAGGCAAGATGACAACCATGAACAGTTCGTTTTAAAAGTTACTTTATTAAAGAAAAAAAAAACGCAATGTCACTGAAAAACGGGGCAGGTGAGTTCCCTATTGCTATATAGCAATCAATGTCATTAGCAAAAAAAAAAAAATTATCAGAGAGAGTGGAACCCCCGCTTTAAATTACTTGGAACCCCCAAACATTATATTATATATATTGTAGCAGAGACTCTAGGGAATAAAATGGCAATTGCTGCAATATTTTATGTCACACCGTATTTGCCCAGCGGTCTTTCAAATGCAATTTTTTGGGAAAAAATACACTTCAATGAGAAAAAAAAAAAAAAAACGAAACAGTAAAGTTAGCCAAATTTTTGCTTTAATGTGAAAGAGGATGTTACGCCGTGAGAATCGTGAGAGAATCATGATCTATCTTGTAAGCAAAAAAATTGTGATTCTCATTTTAGCCAGAATCGTGCAGCTCTACTTTTCACCCTGCGAGTTTTGCTACCAGTCATCTCGATCGCCCTCAGAAGGGGATCCAGTGCCTTACAAGATCGCTAGGAGCATCAGGAGCCTGAACCAGCACCTGGGATTATCGCTGTGTCATCGCACAGAGGATTGGTGAGAGGGTGCAAACCCAACATCCTTCTTGACACCATACTGACACCAATTTCCCTTTTTAGTGTTGCTTGTTTGGAGCTGCCATCTCTAGTAGTTTGCCCTTTTAAATCTCTACCTAACAGAACATTCTAGAGGATTACTGCTCCATGCAAGCTTGTTTAACCGCTTCAGCCCCGGAAGATTTTACCCCCTTCCCAACCAGAGCGCTTTTTGCGTTTCGGCACTGTGTCGCTTTAACTGACAACTGCGCGGTCGTGCGGCATTGCACCCGAACAAAATTGACGTCCTTTTTTTCCCACAGACAGAGATTTCTTTTGGTGGTATTTGATCAACTCTGTGGTTTTTATTTTTTGCGATATAAACAAAAAAAGAGCAACAATTTGTTTTTTTTTTAAAAAAGAGCAATATTTTTTACTTTTTGCTATAATAAATATCCCCCAAAAATATATAAAACACGTATTTTTCTCCACAGTTTAGGCCGATATGTATTCTACATATTTTTGGTAAAAAAAATAAATAATCATCGCAATAAGCATATATTAATTGGCGGACACATCGGACACTTCTGACACCATTTTTGGACCATCGTCATTTATACAGCGATCAGTGCTATAAAAATGTAGCGATTACTGTGTAAATGACACTGGCAGTGAAGGTGTTAAATCACTAGGGGGCGATGAAGGGGTTAAGTGTGTCCTAGGGAGTGATTCTAACTGTGGGGGATGGGCTTCCAGTCACATGACAGCGATCACTGCTCCCGATGACAGGAAGCAGTGATCTGTCATGACACAAGGCAGAATGGGGAAATGCCTTGTTTACACAGGCACTTCCCCATTCAGCGGCTCTGTGACACGATCGCCTGGGGACCTGCAGACATGGAGTCCGCCGGTCACGCAGGCACGGTCACATGCCTGCTATCCCCGCCTTATAAAGGGGACGTACAGGTACGCCCATTTGCCCACCGCTGCCATTGTGCCGACGTAGATCGGCGTGCAGCGGTCGGCAAGTGGTTAAACCTACTCTTTTAAAACAAGGGCCCCACAGTTTGCTATCAGAAGACAATAGTATTCTTCACCTCAGGACCTGCAACATTACAGAACTGTGCTTACTGTACTTGTGTAACCCTTTTCTTTTTGTTGTATGTTTGCCTCTCAAAAAAGGCGTTTGCGACCCAGAAAGAGCTGAGAAGTTGACAAGTCTTCTCTCCTCCCTCTCAGCACCTGTGTTAAGGGCGTATAGATTACTGCCCTTTCTATACCTGCAGTTGCTAAATATTGAAGGTTGTCTTTTCTAATGTATTAGTTATTTGTAGCAAGGTTTAACAGTATTGTAAGTTTCTATATGCTTTAAACCATGCTAATAGATTCAACTTGTTTATCACTTCCAGGTGTGTGTGTCTATTTTTGGTGATAATCCACAGTCAGGATAAAAGGTATTTACCGCATGTGTCCTTAAATCTGTTTGCAGTAATTTTATTTAACCAGCTGTGTCAGAGGGGCTGAGGTCATTCTTGGACTGGAGGCGGAGATATCCAAATTCATCAAGCGGCTCCTTCGGGGGTGGCGCTACATATATATTTAATATATTGTGTTATGTTCTTGTATTAAAAAAGTCACTTATAATAAAGAGCTGCGGCCCATTCGATCCAAGTTATGATGCTGGTGTTCTATTATTAACCAAATTAAAGTGACACAAAAGGTTCATGTTTTTTTTTTTTTTTTTAAATAACATATACTTACCTCCACTGTGCAGCTCGTTTTGCACAGAGTGGCCCCGAACCAGCTCTTCTGGGGTTCCTTGGTGGCTTTCTTTGGTCCTCCCCCCATCAGATAACCCTCTGGGAGAAGCTCTCTCCGGGGGGGTTACCTTGCGGGCACACTCCCGAGTCCAGCATTCGGTGCCCATAGACGCCGAATGCAGGACTCGGCCCCTCCCCTGGCGCTCACATTATTGGATTTGATTGACAGCAGCGGGAGCCAATGGCTGAGCTGCTATTAATCTATCCAATCAACAGCCGAGAACCCCCTAGCAAAGAGACAGCGCGTCCCTGTGGGACAAGTTCAAGGGTTCGGGTAAGTAAAAAACGGGGGGGGGCTGGGGGGCCAGTCACCGACAGGTGTTTTTTCACCTAGTGCATAGGAAAAACACGAACCTTTACAACCCCTTTAATTGTTCTGCATACAGTCCCATTAGAATAGTGGACTAAAAGGGGGTAAGGGGTGCCTACTGAATCTGAAACTGAAGTGGTTGCTGTATAATGGCAGCTCTCCAATACCCGTGGAGCCTTGAAAGGAATTGTGGGATAGTTTGGTTATATCAAATATAAAGGATGAGACTGTCAAGCTATGAATATCACTCCAGATACAGTTGTATTAGATTAAGGTGCGGGGGGGGATCTGGACAATGGTTTAACCCAGGGATTTTACTCTTGCCACTCTCCACCACACACACACTGCTAATCCCAGGAAAACACATTCATCCAGGCCCCTATTGCGCTATAAATCTAAGCTCTGATGAAGGTAGACTCTTCTATAACTCCCAAAAAAGTTAGAGTGGTTCCATTTCCCCATCCACAGTTTGTTGACTTTATAAAAACAGTAACACACTGATAAGCTATCATCTCTGCTCACTCTCCTCCAGTCAGCATGCTGCCTGTCAGCAAACGTGCATGCAGAGTCCGATGGCTCCTCCCTCTCCCATTCTAAAGCTGGCCATACATTATACAAATTTTCTTGTTCATATTCCTTTATATACACCTTCAACTATGTAATGGAAGGATTGCATACAAATTGAAATGTCAAGAGCCTGGCGGACAAGATGGGTGAACTAGAGATACTGTTGTATGAGGAGGATTTGTATTTTGTGGGAATTTCAGAGAGAAAATTGGAGAAAATTGCCCAGCTCTAGTTCAATGTAGAAAAATGTAAAATAATGCATTTGGGTGGCAAAAATATGAATGCAATCTATACACTGAGAGGGGAGAACCTCTGGGGGAATCTAGGATGGAAAAGGACCTGGGGGTCCTAGTAGATGATAGGCTCAGCAATGGCATGCAATGCCAAGCTGCTGCTAACAAAGCAAACAGAATATTGGCATGCATTAAAAAGGGGATCAACTCTAGAGATAAAACAATAATTCTCCCGCTCTATAAGACTCTGGTCCGGCCGCACCTAGAGTATGCTGTCCAGTTCCTGTCACCAGTCCTCAGGAAGGATGTACTGGAAATGGAGCGAGTACAAAGAAGGGCAACAAAGCTAATAAAGGGACTGGAGGATATTAGTTATGAAGAAAGGTTGCGAGCACTGAACTTATTATTATTATTCTCTCTGGAGAAGAGACGCTTGAGAGGGGATACGATTTCAATTTACAAATACCATACTGGTGACCCCACAATAGGGATAACAAGACTCGTGGCCACTCATTCCCTTCCACAGGCAGTGGTCTCAGCGGGGAGCATCGATAGTTTCAAAAAACTATTAGATAAGCACCCGAACGACCACAACATACAGGGATATACAATGTAATACTGACACATAATCACACATAGGTTGGACTTGATGGACTTGTGTCTTTTTTCAACCTCACCTACTATGTAACTATGAAAGGGTTTAGGTAAATCTAAAGGAAACTTGTACAAGAGAATTGTATAATGTATGGCCAGCCTAAAGCCTAGCACACACAGGCTAAATGTTGGGGTGGCATTGGTCGGTTTCAATTGAAACCGGCTGACATGCGGCCCATATGTACTGCAGCTGGTCCAACAGAAGCCAGCCGTTCAGCTGTCAGAACATAATAGCACAGCAGAGGAAAATCGATGTACTAACATCTGATGGTTAGTACAGCAGCTCCCCCTGAGTTATCAGCTACCATCGCTTTAGCTGCACTTTTTGGCCACTAGCGGGGTGCTTTTAACCTACACTAGCAGCCGAAGAAGGGGTTAATAGCCCCCCGCAAAGCGCCGCTGCCGAATCACTTTGGCAGCAGTGCCCATTAATTTCAATGGACAGGGGCGTTTTAGGAGAGGTGTATTATCCGCTCCTAAACCGCCCCAAAGATGCTGCTTGCAGGACTTGTTTTTTGGGTTCCGCAAGCGCACCGCCCCAGTGTGAAAGCACTCAGGCTTTCACACTGGAGTGACAGGAGAGGAGCTTTACAGGTGCTATTTTTAGCACTAAAACGCCTGTAAAGCGCCTCAGTGTGAAAGTAGCCTAAATATGAGTTTGCCGAAAATACATTATGGGGTTTATTTACTAAAACCGGAGAGTTTAAAAAACTAGTGCAACTCTGCATGGTAGCCAATTAACTTTCAGGTTTTTTTTGTCAAAGCTTAATTGAACAGGCTGAATTTAGCCGACTGGTTACTATGCAGAGCTGCACCAGATTTTGCACTTTCCAGTTTTAGTAAATCAACCCCTATACGTTCCCTACAAAACCTCATTTGTGCATAAGGTTGTAGTATAATAATGAATGTAATATGTATTATTCCTATATCTTACTGGCTCATTAAACTAATTTTCCTTTTAATACATTGCTATTTATTTTTGGCTGTTTGTTTTTATTACAATAATATTTAGAACAGACATTTGTAGATGTTCTTATAAATATTTAAAAATCCAAGGTTTCTAAGGTGTGTAAATATTTAATGAACTGCTTTAACAATTTGTAAAAAGAATTACACATCATGTAAAGCATAAAAACAAACAAATGTAGGCCGTAAACTATGCAAATTATAAAATCGGGTAGTATGTAGGGCAACAGTGAAAAACAATTGTTCTTCATTAATATGTACACCAAAAAAAGAAAAATATTTTCAGGTGCATGTTTAGAAAAGTACAATTCTAAAATGGAGAACACCCCATATCCCAAAAATAATGGGCACTGTGGGTTCTGATTACTTGTTCAAAGCAAAAAAACATTACTAAAAACTATTACAAAACACACTTTATGGCTAAGCTACACAGGTTATTATGAAATGTAACCATTATATGCTGGTAGTCATCTCATTAGGGTTCATGCATACAAATACATGTATGCGTTTTTTGAGCCTAGCTTAAAATTTCCCGTGCCTGCGGAGCTGCATGTGTCATGGACAGCCTGCCATACAAGTAAATGGCCGTATTCAGCTGTACTCTTATTTATAGAACGCCAATGCTTCTTTGAAATGGCATTTATCAATGCATTCACGTCTGGCATTTTCCGAACACAAAATATTCATGTTTGGGAATTATGTCAGATGTGCGGGTAAGCACAGATGCAAAGAAGCCTCATTGTTTACAAGAGTATGGCCGCGTACAGCCACCACTTATATGGTGGGTTGTACATGGCGCACGCAGCTCCCTCCCCAACCATGAAAAGTGCTGAGAAATTTACGCTAGGTGCACAACACACCTAAATAAATCCATGTGTTTGAACCCTAAAACTATAGTCATACAGGAGATTTATAGCAGCTCAGTCATGCTAATAAAATAGCTCGCTACAAAAAAAAAAAAAAAAAAAAAAAAAAAGGGAAAAAAAAATGGTGCTTTAGGCCCCTTTCACACTGGGGCGGTGGGGGCGTCGGCGGTACAACAGCGCTATTTTTAGCGCTGCTGTACCGTCGTTCTTGCAGCGGTATTCGGCCGCTAGCGGTGCGGTTTTAACCCCCGCTGGCGGCCGAAAAAGGGTTAAAATCCCTCGTACAGCGCGGCTATAGCCGCGGTATTGCCGCGGTATAGCCGCGCTGTCCCATTGATTTCAATGGGCAGGAGCGGCGAAGGAGCGGTGAATACACCGCTCCAAAAAAGCGGTTTGCAGGACTTTTTTCACCGCCCTGCCTGCGCACCGCTTCAGCGTGAAAGCCCTTGGGCTTTCACACTGAACAAAAAGCGGAGGCTGTTTAGGGGCGGTCTGCAGGCAGTATTTTTAGCGCAATAACGCCTGCAAACCGCCCCAGTGTGAAAGGGGTCTTATGCAGTAAGCTACACAAAAGGCATTTAGCCTGGGTTCACGCTAGTGTGTGTGGAACACCATATGTGATTTCCACGGGAATCGCATTGCATCTCTATGCACATCACGTCATGTCTGTGCAATGTGATTTGAGACATACATTTTGAAGGAGGTTAAAAAAGTGTTAAATAACTATTTAGGGCCAATTACATTTTGTTTTTATTAATAATAATTTACACATATGATTAAGCTACAGGATAAATTCACCTTTCATAACATGTTACCTGCAAAAAAATGTGCATTTATTTATTTTTTTGTGAAAAAAAAAATGAACTTATCTTTTAGATCATAAATTTTTTGAAGGGCAGCACTGAGCTGTCACACCAAGGCCCCTTTAACACTGGTGGGCTTTTGCTATGCTTTTCAAGGGCGACAAAAGCACATAAAGTCTTTTCCCCCTACAAATCCTATGTAAAATGTTCACACTGCAGGGCTTTTGCATGCTGCATCCTTGGTGCAGTTTTTCAAAACCATGCCTAAAAAGGCAACTTCCATTGCAACTCATAAGCACATCAGTGTGAAAGGGCCCTGACAGCCCTTCATTTCAGATTACACAGTTGTAATTTACAGCCTAATGAGAAGATACAAAGGCTGGAGCTGCTGACATTTCAAGAATACCAGTCACGCACCCAAAAAAAAAGTATGCCAGTCAGCAAACTCTGAAAAATGTCACAGTAGTATTGCGGTATATGGCACAATAAGTGTTGTGTGTACATAAAAGATCTATGCAGAACAGCAAAAAGTTCATTGAGTCCAATTGGAGTGTTCAGGATAACTTTCTGCTGATTTCAATGCACCAGATGCAGCACCTCTGAAGAAACTGAGAGCCGGTTCACACTGGGACGACTTGTCAGGCGACTTAGCCGCCTGACAAGTCGCGTTCTGTTCTAATAGGAGCAACTGAAGTCGCTCTGACGTAGAAAAAGGTTCCTGTACTACTTTGGGGGCGACTTGAGGCGTCTTGCAATGACTTCTATACAGAAGTCGTTCAGCAAGTCGCTGATGCGGTCGTGTGCAGGTCGCCTGAGGCAGTCGCGCTGCAAGTCGTGAACCAGGCTCTGAAGTATCTCTAGGCAAACAGATATGAACAGCAGTGCACAAATCTGAGTGTATTATGTTAACAGATTTATTGTGGTAAAAAAGACAATATGAGTTGCCATTTGTCCTTTCACCACAATAAATCTGTTAACATAATACAGTCTGAAAAAATGTCAGAAGTCCTTGTTCAACTACTGGTACAGTATCAAAGTATTGAATTAAGAGAGCCAGCAGGGCAGCCAGGCAACTAGCATTTTCAGAAACAGAGGTCAACAATGGCACCTTTATTTCCTCTTATGGCAGATTTACTTTAAATTTTATCTGGCAAGCCCTGAAACAAACAAGAACCCCTTTGCTTTGTTCTTTGGACACTGTACAAAGCCATTATCATATGTAAGAACCTATTAACCAAAGTGCCATTTAAAGATCAATACAAATGCACCATCCACCTATACAGCATCCATCTTCTGTCTCCATATATTAACCTATGCATGGATTTCAGAGAACTAATAAATCTGTTACATTTGTAAAAAACTGAAGTTGGGTAAAGTTGACAAAAAAAAAAAAAAAAAAAACACGTGGAAAGATTATAGAACGCCTAGCAAACGGCCTTCAATTTGCAGAGCACACATGATTAAGATTATTCAAAAATTACATTTATATGCAAAAATACTCAGTAAAAGCTGAAAATGGAATATAGGGCTCGCTTGACTCTAAATGCTTTCAAAGATTCAGTTTTAGCTCAAACTTCAAATTAAGCTTACAATGGATATAGTGTCACCCAATGGTCATGCACAAAATAGCACACTTGTGTCTAGGAAGTCAGGTAGGGACAGCATGAACACATCAGCCTTTATAGCAGACAGCAAAATGTACAAGTAGAATTGTTCCATTTCTTCTAGACCTCTCACAGTACCAATCTTGATTAGGTATGGCTGGAATGGTGTATTTTAGTGGAAATGACTGTATAGTGGTGCATCTGCAGCAGAGCTATTATTTGAATCATGGGCTTTGAGACTACTGATTCACAGACAGCATCTATATTAATCCTTTACATTTGTGTTTCCAAGAAACGTAATAGATTTCCTTGGGTGCCAAATCATAGCTTCCCTTTAAAGCTGAAACGATTTTTTAAATCCTAGATATGGTTGAACTTTTGTCAAGTTTTATTGCTGTCAGTGTGGCTGTGTGAAGTAGCGCTTGTAAAAAGGAGTGCTCTGTTTAACCACTTAAGGACCAGCCTCGTTTTGGATTTTAGGTGTTTACATGTTTAAAACAGGTTTTTTTGCTAGAAAATTACTTAGAACCCCCAAACATTATATATGGCTTTTCTTCTAACACCCTAGAGAATAAAATGGTGGTCATTGCAATACTTTTTTTTGCACCGTATTTGCGCAGCGGTCTTAAAAGCGCACTTTTTTTGGAAAAAATTCACTTTTTTTGAATAAAAAAAATAAGACAACAGTAAAGTTAGCCCAATTTTTTTTATATTGTGAAATATAATGTTATGCCAAGTAAATTGATACCCAACATGTCACGCTTCAAAATTGCGCCTGCTCGTGGAATGGCGTCAAACTTTTACCCTCAAAAATCTCCATAGGTGACGTTTAAAAAATACTACAGGTTGCATATTTTGCGGTACAGAGGAGGTCTAGAGCTAGAATTATTGCTCTCGCTCTACCGGTCGCGGTGATACCTCACATGTGTGGTTTGACCACCGTTTTCATATGCGGGCGCTACTCGTGTATGCGTTCGCTTCTGCGCGCCAGCTCGTCGGGATGGGGGGGGGGGTTAAAATTTTTTTTTTTTTATTTTACAATGTTTTATTTATTTTTACACAGTTTTAAAAAAAAAAATGGTGTCACTTTTATTCCTATTACAAGGAATGTAGACATGCAATAGAAAAAAGCATGACAGGACCTCTTAAATATGAGATCTGGGGTCAAAAAGACCTCAGATCTCATATTTACACTAAAATGCAATAAAAAAAAAAAAAAGAGTCATTAAAAAAAATGACATTTGAAAAAATGTGCCTTTAAGAGGCGTGGACGGAAGTGACGTTTTGACATCGCTTCCGCCCAGCAGTGTCATGGAGACGAGTGGGCGCCATCTTAGCCTCACTCGTCTCCAGACACAGGACGGAGACAGATGCGATCACCTCCGCCACTACCGACGGCTCCGGTAAGCGGCGGGGGGCACCGATAAAAGTGATCTTGCGTCGAATCCGCCGCAGGGACCACTTTTATCTGAAAGCCGGCCGCCGCACGAAAACGGGGATACCGAGGTTATGGCAGCCAGCTGCTGCCATAACAACGATATCCCCGTTCAAAGTTTGGACGTACATAGTCGTGCGGCGGTCGGTAAGTGGTTAAAAAGGAATTTATGGCCCGCTGGACCCCCTCAAAATGTAGATGAAGCAGTGGGTGAGGAGCATCATACAGATTGTTATATATCACATTTATTAGAAAATACATATACAAGACTTTACCAATTCTTTTCAAGGCTAAACCCTTCTTCAGGGACACAAGCTTAGAAAACATCCAAGCTCCAAAGCCCACACATGTAGCGTTTAAAGCCGCATACACACAGTCGGAAAATGTTAGATGGGAGCTTGTCGGAAATTCCGACCGTATGTAGGCTCCGTCGGACAGTTTCCATCGGAATTTCCGTCACACAAAATTTGAGATCTGGATCTCAAATTTTCCGACAACAAAATCCGTTGTAAATTCCGACGCACAAAGTTCCACGCATGCTTGGAATCAAGCAGAAGAGCCGCACTGGCTATTGAACTTCCTTTTTCTCAGCTCATTGTACGTGTTGTACGTCACCGCGTTCTTGACGTTCGGAATTTCCGACAAGATTTGTGTGACCGTGTGTATGCAAGACAAGTTTGAGCCAACATCCTTCGGAAAAAAATCCATTGTCCGATCATGTGTATGGGGCATAAGACTTGTAGCTTCTTTGCACATTACAATTATATTTAGGGTGTAACCTATAATACGTTGCTAAGCATTCCCTGCATGAAGGTTAAAAAACTAATACTATTCCACATTTCCCCCCACCCCCATCCTGTCCCTAAACACTATGGCTCCCTCTGCTGTCCATCAAATCCTGTGAGGAGGGAGTGGAGGCATGGCTGAGCAGCACTGTGTATATCTATGGACACACACAGCCCATCTTGGGAGTCCACCTGCATGGGTGCCCCCTCAGCACACAGTTTTCCAAGGGGGCACTCAGAACAAGAAGGGGGACTCCAGGAGAGGATCATGGCCCCTCTGTGCAATACCACTGCACACAGCAGGTAAGTATAGCATCTTTTTTATTTTAATATAAAAAAAAAATTGCCTTTGGAATCACTTGAACCCGCTTTCCTTGGTGTATCTACAGTAAGTCACTGGCCGCAGATGCACTGCATCTACAGAGTCCCCGTTCTGCCGTGAATCATCAAGGACATGCCCGGACTGCACAAAGTTATCAAAACTACCTCAGATCTACTATAAAAAAACTATTGAATAACATGAAGAGGGCCAAAAATCTTACCCAGTTGCAAAATACCAGGCCCTGATGCACTTACCTACTAATAAGCGACATTTAAAACACACACTTCTCTGCCATAAGACCAAACTGTACAATGCCTTCCTTAAAAAGTAAGTGCATCAATTGTAGCGCTGGAGTGTTAAACTAAGTGACCGTGGTTATGTTATAAACATAAATTAAAACAATATAGAAACCACTAGATTTATGTGCATAAATATGAATGACACGTGATAAAGGAATGTGTAAAAAGAAATCAAGAGCAGATAAAATAAATTGAAATAGATTAAGTAATAAAGTCTGTGGGAGTCTTGAAAAATCCACAGCGTGCAGTGATTAATAACAGTCCATATTGAGGTGAGATGGTCTTGATCACCGTACATAAAGCCAATGTGGTAGATGGGAAATAAGAACACTAGTGTATTGATGCCACCACCAGGATAAATGCAGGCTTACCAGAGAGTTTGAACTCAAAAGAACATACGTTCTACGAATCAAACTAGCTTGTATTGTCAGCCAACAATGGGGGTGAAACTTTGGGAGTCCTCAGTGCTTGGAGCCTGGAGTTACTTAAACCTTCATGGAAGAATCGTCTCCTCTGCTGCCACTGCCAGCAATGTCTCCGGTCTACATAGACAGCGAGAACACAAGATGTACCACTGATCTTATTGAGAAGGTGAACTGCACCAAGGAAGAACATTAAAAACGCTAAAAAAAAAAAAAAAAAAAAAAAAAAAAAAAAAAAAAATATCTTTTGACCATCTCAGCTGGCCCTTCATGCATTCTACTATATAATAATATATAGGCATTTATGGCCTCTCTCTCTCGCTCTCTCTCAGCAATCCAAAACTTACATCACTCCCTTAGCATCAGTTAAAATTGCCCCACAAAGTTTGCGCAACATTTCCGATCCACAATGGGACTCACTCCAACGACCTAGCGATATTCAATCCCCTGACCACCAATTTAGGCTTTCCCTAGGCCATGACGACTGTGTTGTACGCGGGTGTCAGATTCCTGCCCTCCTCACTAACTCATGATGGACAGGCTAATCTCACACCGCACTCACTAATGCAACAATGCCACTCTCAGCTGTACCCGGCACAAAGATTTTCCAGCTTGTAGGACCACAATTTAGGTGCCAGCAGCCTGAGAGCGATTGTCACTGGGCTAATTAACCCATTAACCCTTTAGCTGCCACCACCTCCTCTTTTGGACCGAGCCGGAGGAGACTCGTAATTTTAGCAATACCAATTATGATTTTAGAATAATCGTCTAACACACACACAGTCACCACAGATAGGTTCATAGAGTTTATCCTATACAGTAGCACTCTTCAAGAGACAGGTTCTTGGTTAGCTTGCAATAAGAGCTTAGGGACAAGGTTAACACTTTTCAAAATAGGGTTTTAATAATGAAAAGGTCAAAATTGGTGCAAATAAAATATTTACAGAAAAAGGCGTTTCAAAGAAAAAAAAAAGACAATATACAGCTACAGATAATTAAGGTAGAATTGAGGAAGAATATTTGCAATCAATTTGGTTGAGCAGAGTTCGGTCGATGAGCCAGGTGTAATTCAGTTCTCAAACTTGGCAGATGTTCCGGATTTGATGGTAAAGGAGAACTGTCAAACTGTCCTGGTATCTCCCTTTTCTTTGGGATCAAAGGGTGTTGACAGCTACCAATGATCAATCGTCTGGTCATCTTGTCTAGGGGGTGGTTGCTTGGGAGGTCACCACTTTCATGACCAAGTCCCAGGTACAGTTTGTGGTAAATATTCATATCTTTGCATCTCTACTGTTTACAGACTGCTACAATCCATATTATGGTCCAGCGTGACATTTGCTTCAAAACAAATACAAACATGGCATGTTTTCTAATGTCTATTTTACCTAGGAGGAATAAGGGGAACCAGTGGTTTCCCATATGATCTGGACTTGAAACGCTACAAATTATCTGAGGAAAGTAAATATGTCCTCAATAGGGCTGTGCTATTAATAGTGTGTATTGGACAACTTAAGGTAAAAGGTGGGGGCAAGGTCACAGTGTTGTGCCATTCACTGGACAACATGGCTGGGATGAGCTGCACAATGACAAAAATGGCTACTAACCACACAGCTATGCATTAGCCCAGTACGCACAACAATTATGACATCTTAATAACCCTGACAAAGCCCTCTACTGTCCCTCCCCAACCTACACAGCAATTTTTTTTATATTTTCCTGTCTGTCTATTATAATACAATATATATATACACACACACACACATTTATTTTTTTTTAATATATATTATACATTAATTATACACATACATGGATTTTTTTTCAGCTGTAACTCAGTTCCACCACCTCTGGCTCAGGCCCTCTGCTCCCTTCTCACCACTGTCACTTGTAAAACACAGAAGTCCGGCTTTTGTGTTTACAAGTGACCGCTTGTCTCCCAACGGCTGCCATAGATCTGATCTCCTGAGTGGCTCTTACTGAGTGCCGGACAGGGACAAGAGAGATGTAGGTGCCCGGGGTGCAATGCAGATGCCAAAATCGTCACTGGATGGTCTCCCCAAAAGTGAGAGAGGCAAAGCCAACTTCAGTGTGCGAGGAAGTACTAGAGACTGAGTGCTTCAGCTTAATACAGCACCAAAATGTAAGACATGTGGAAGATGGAGGAGCTTTTAAGGAGGTGGGGAGAAGATGGGGGAAGTGGAGGGGGGGTTGCATGCAGAGTTCAGAGCTGAAGAGGGGTGAAAGTGAGATATGAATGGGGGATTCAGAGGTAAACAGCTGTGAAAGAGGGCTGAACTCTGCATTCAGCGCACCCCCAAACTCTGCATGTAATGCACTCATGGTATTTAATGTCCCTTTAAGACCCTCCCACTGTTAGTGAGATTTGACCACACCCACTTTTTGATGCGGTTTGAAGAGAGCGTGTGTGTGGGGGGGGGGGAGGGGACATGGTTAAGTTCCTTTACCTTTTTCTTGAGGAGATAGAGAAATAGAGCTACCCATCTATATCTACATACACACAGTATCTCACAAAAGTGAGTACACCCCTCACATTTTTGTAAATATTTTATTATATCTTTTCATGTGACAACACTGAAGAAATTACACTTTGCTACAATGTAAAGTAGTGAGTGTGCAGCTTGCATAACAGTGTAAATTTGCTGTCCCCTCAAAATAACGCAACACACAGCCAATAATGTCTAAACCGCTGGCAAAAGTGAGTACACCCTTAAGTGAAAATGTCCAAATTAAGCCCAATTAGCCATTTTCCCTCCCCGGTGTCATGTGACTCGTTAGTGTTACAAGGTCTCAGGTGTGAATGGGGAGCAGATGTGTTAAATTTGGGGTTATCGGTCTCACTCTCTCATACTGGTCACTGGAAGTTCAACATGGCACTTTATGGCAAAGAACTCTGAGGAGCTGAAAAAAAGAATTGTTGCTCTACATAAAGATGGCCGAGGCTATAAGAAGATTGCCAAGACCCTGAAACTGAGCTGCAGCATGGTGGCCAAGACCATACAGCGGTTTAACAGGATAGGTTCCACTCAGAACAGATACCAACAAAGCCTGGGGAATGCCCAGGAAAAAATTCCAAGCCTACTTACCACCGGCTCGCAGACAACCAAATTGACCTGTCTAACAGTACGCGTTAAAAACGGGTTTAGTCCGCACGCATTTGCAAACGCATGCGTAAGCCACAGAGCCTCGTCACAGCACCCTGATATCTGTGGTCCTAACACTAAAATATGATTGTCCCCACAGTGGAGGCACATGCATTCTGATGGATAAATGAGGCAGGTGGACTGAAGGGCAGTCCACCCCTTCTTAAAAGGTACAGGAGCACACCAAACACCCAGCAGATAGCACTATGGCTGCAAAGGTGCTGGTGCGTTGCTGGACCAATACACACACCAACGTGATCACAAAAAACTTGCCACCACCCTCATTTATAGCTGGCTATCGCAGTAAGCGGCATTGGAGGGCTACAAACAGATACCAACAAAGCCTGGGGAATGCCCAGGAAAAAATTCCAAGCCTACTTACCACCAGCTCGATGACAACCAAGTTAACCTGTCTAACAGTATGCGTTAAAAAACCGGACAGGCCTCACCATGGTCGACCAAAGAAGTTGAGTGCACATGCTCAGCGTCATATCCGGAGGTTGTCTTTGGGAAATAGACGTATGAGTGCTGCCAGCATTGCTGCAGAGGTTGAAGGGGTGGGGGTTGGGGGGGTCAGCCCGTCAGTGCTCAGACCATACACCGCAAACTGTATCAAATTGGTCTGCATGGCTGTCATCTCAGAAGGAAGCCTCATCTAAAGATAATGCATAAGAAAGCCTGCAAACAGTTTGCTGAAGACAAGCAGACTAAGGACATGGATTACTGGAACCATGTCCTGTGGCCTAATGAGACCAAGATAAACTTATTTGGTTCAGATGGTGTCAAGCTTGTGTGGTGGCAACCAGGTGAGGAGTACAAAGACAAGCGTGTCTTGCCTGCAGTTAAGCATGGTGGTGGGAGTGTCATGGTTGGGGGGCTGCATGAGTGCTGCCGGCACTGGGGAGCTACAGTTCATTGAGGGAACCATGAAGATATAGTAAAAGATATAATAAAATACTGCAAAAAACTACAAAAAAAAAAAAAAAATCCAGTTATCCTGTATAAAAAAAATTAAAAAAAAAAATAACCTCTGATAAAATAATTCTGCTGCCAAACTATTTTACTTCTATGAAACCATCAATAAAGATCCTATTCAAAGACCCCAAAGCTTTACAACAAAATCTGCTTAACTTTACTTGAAATGCAAATAGACAGAGCAGCTAGACAAGATCTCCTTGTCTCATAATCCTAATTAGAGCTCAGATTTTCTGACATCATTAAATATTACCTGGCAGCTCAGCTGTGCCACTTGACCCCATGGTCAACCCTATATCGATGGTCAGAGATCAAGGGCAGCAAAGTGGCTAAGTGGTTAGCACTTCCGCCTAGCAGCACTAGGGTCGCCAGTTTGAATCCCAACCAAGACACTACCTGCCTGGAGTTTGCATGTTCTCCCTGTGCCTGCGTGTGTTTCCCCTGGGTACTTTGGTTTCCTCCCACACTCCAGATACATGCTGGTAGGTTAATGGATTCCCAGTCTAAATTAGCCCTAGTATGTGTATGTATGAATGTGAGTTAGGGACCTTAGATTGTAAGCTCACTGAGGGCAGGGACTGATGTGAATGTACAATATTCTGTATATGTTAAGTGCTGTATAAAATTGATGGCGCTATACAAGTACCTTTAAAAAGAATAGGCTGTGAATTGCACCAGTCCAAACTAACTTTATGGTAATGCACTTAGAAATCAAAAAAAATCCAACCACTTTCAATTCATTCACTTGTTGCAGGTGCTCGACTATGTGGTAGCCCCCCCGTTTTACTCACCTGAGCTTGTAATTTCCCACAGTGGAGATGCTCCCTTACTCTGCCTGGGGTTCTTGGCTCTTGATTGGATAGACTGATAGCAGCGCAGCCATTGGCTCCCACTGCTCTCAATCAAATCCAATGACGCAGGCGCCAGGACCGAGTCCTACATTTGGCATCTATGGATGCCGAATTCTAGACTCGGGAGCGGGCCCGCAAGGTAACCCCCGGGAGAGCGCTTCTCCTAGGGGGTTATACAATGTGGGGAGGTGCCGCGAGAGCCGTCGGGGGACCCCAGAAGTCAAGGATCGGGGCCACTCTGTGCAAAACGAACTGCACAGTGGAGGTAAGTATGAACATTTGTTATTTAAAAAAAAAAGTAGCTTTACAATCAATCACTTTAACCAACCAGTTCACGTCCTTTTGGGCTTGCCTAAATGCTCCAAGTTAATAAACCATATTCTAACTGCTGCAAGATATCTAAATAGCGGTTAAATTCAAATTGCCATCAAGGTATTCTGAAAACAGACTAATACAAACACATTCATGATGTTCAAAACATGGAGCAACTCAACGCAACAAAACAAATGTCTAGACAATTACACTAAAGTTTGGACTGCAATATCATGGTTCTGAGAGAAAAAGACAGTTGACACAAAGAGAAAGAAAACTGGACTCTTGAATAAATAAAATGTGTCCTCAAGCATCTAACACCTATTACCAGACAACAGAAATCTGTCATAGTTGAATGCATACATAAAAATGATGCCTGTCCTGGTTTTCATAACTTTATTTCATGTAAATATACTTTGTACATTTACAATCTACAAAATATGTCATTTTTCTTTTGTACACACATTGTAATTTTCAAAAGTAATGGCTATATTGCTTTACTCTTTCTTATATTGTAAATGACATTTAAAAAAAAAAAAAAAAAGTAAACAGAAATTCAAGCCAGCCATTAGATCGAAGTTGCATTTTTGTGTTTAAAAAAATAAAATAAAATAAAAAATAAATAAAAATCAGCAAAAGCTCTTTGTTTAGCAGGGCAACAAAGGGTTAGAACCCCTGTCAATTTTTCAATAAAGTTTATAACCCTAAGGGTATCCTACCCTTTTAGATGGATTCCCATCATTTCCTGTTTGGTCACGAAGATGGAAAGGGAGTTAAAGCATCCAGCGGTGACCAAGACTACAATAAAAACCTGACGGACATTGTAGCCTGTTATGTACCATGTGATTTACTATTTAGAGCCCTTGTCATTCATACAGAATCCATTTAGAAAGAATACCATCAAAACCTAATTTATCTTGTTAGTGCTATATCAAAATAAATTATCTGCAAATTTAACATAATCCATTCCTAGTTTATAGCCAACTAACATTTTGGAGAGACTTGGACTTTAGGTCTGGAGATTAAATTAATGTAGACAAGGTAGATTTCAAGGAGGTTGCCTGTCCAATCTAGGAGTTAGTGGAGAATGTTAACCACTTCCTGACTGCCATACATACATATGCGTCCTTGTCAGGAACTGGCGATACAAGGATCATGGCATGCTTATGATAGCAATAAAGTTGAACACAAAAAAAATAAAAAATAAAGAGACAGTGTAAACAAAATGTAAAATAAGTAATAGAATTAAAAATCTTTAAAAGCGCACCTATCCCCCTGTGCTCATGCACAAATGCAAACACACACGTAGGTCCCGCACGCATATGTAAACAGTGATGGCACTACACTTGTGAGGTATTGTTGCAATATTCTAGCACAAGACCTCCTGTTTAAACTGGTAACCTGTAAAAGCTTATGAAGCATCGCCTGTGGAGAATTTAATGTTCTGTAGTTTGTTGCCATTCCACAGGCATGTGCAATGTTAAAAGCATGACATGTTGGGTATCCATTTTATCGGTGTAACAGCTTTTATATCTTACCAAAAAGTTGGATATCATATTGCATTTGTGTGCACTAAAAGGCAATACATTTGAATAACCTGCTGCACAAATATCGTGTGACATAAAAAAAAAAAAAAAAAAAAAAACACAAAAAATTTACTCTCCAGGGCCTTTGCTTTCATAAAATCTATAATAAAAATAAAAAAAATAAGACTATATGAAGATTTTTACATGTATGTGAGAAATGTCAAAATTGGCTTTGTAAGCAAGTGGTTAAGGAACCAGGAAAATGAATTTGGCATTAATACATGAAGCTCAAAAAGTTGCTAATTTTAAAATGAGATTTTCCACTTAAAGATGACAGAGGTACAATGCAAGGCCAAATCTTGTGATAAGCACTGCAATCAACTGTGTTTTCTTGCAGGATTTAACTAGGAGTATGATGTCTTCCTCACCATGTTGTGGGTGGAAGGCAAGTATAAACTTTTTCTTTACAGGCAATTTTACACCTACTAATAAATAGGTAATGTGTGAAGTGGGAGGGGGCCTAAATAGTGTAAGTGGACCTTGCATTGTACTTTGAATAAAGTGTTTTTTCGTTATATGCTCAGTCTGAATTGTCTTGGTTCAAGACAAGTTTACTTTATCTAAAGCAGAGGTGATGGACTTCAAGGAGGCAGAGGAGGTATGAAGATTTCCCCTTTCCCCTCCCTTTCCTCCCGTGTATCCTTTAGCAGTTCAATAAAGCTTCGGGCCTGCGAACTCTTTTTTCTCCCTCCGCTACCCCATCTCCTCCACCCCTCCCCATTTGAATGCTACCTGACAGTAGATGACTTTTTGTGAAATGTTTTTGAAGTAATGCTTTCAGGGTAATGCAGCGTCATGCATGATGTGATGTTTCGGGGTATTATTACTCTGCACAACACATCAGGCATCATACCGCAGGATGAATGTAATTTATTTGTATGCTTGGAAATGTATTGTTATGTAGTGTATTTATGCGCTGCGTCGCAGTACAGAGTGTAATGTACCCTGTTGAAGTATTTGTTTTTTTGTATATTTTCTTGCAAAATAAAGTATACATTTTCAATCAAAAAAGAGGTGTCCAAACTCTTTCAAAGAGAGCCAGGTTTGATGAAGTGAACATGTGTGATGGCCGACCATTTTGCCTGACATTCTTTGAACCATTAACCACTTTCATACCAGGCACTTTCCCCCCTTCCTGCCCAGGACAATTGATAGCTTTCAGTGCTGTCGCACTTTGAATGACAATTGCGCGGTCATGCAACACTGTACCCAAAATACATTTTATCATTTTCTTCCCAGAAATAGAGCTTTCTTTTGATGGCATTTGCTCACCTTTGCAGTTGTTTTTTGCGCTATAGGGCTCCATGCACACTGGACGTTAAAATAATATTATAAAAATGCCAGTAGCTTTGCAGTGAGTTTTTCAAGGTTTTTGCAATAGCGTTTTATTAGCGTTTAGTTTTTTTTTTGAAAATGTACTTAATTTTTTTTTTTTTTTTTTTAAATGGATCAAAAACGTTAAATGCTGGTGAGCCACGTTTTTGAGCGTTTATCGGCGTTTATCAGCGTATATGAGCATTTGGCATTTTTTGTGGTCAGAAATCCTGAACGTGATTTTATGAAGAAAGCCCATAAACTCCACTGCAGATAAAAGTTCAAAAACGTCCATGTGCGCATGGATACACAGGATAACAGAGTGGAGTTTATGGGCTGTTAAAAAAAAAAAAAAAAACGCCCAAACTCCAAAAAATGGCATTTTATGAGCTCCAGTGTGCATGGAGCCTAACCAACAATTTAAAAAAAAAAACACAAAAAAAAAACAAAAAACTGATGGGCACTGATGAGAAGCTACCGACAGGCATTACCGAGTGGCACTTCCATGGGGATCTGACAGGCATTACTGATGGGGCACTAGTTGGCACTGTTGTGGGCACCTTTTGATGGGGGCTATGCTGATAATCAATGTGCTGATTATCAGCACAGACCCCACCTCTGACAGGGAGAGACGCAAATCGTCTCTCCCTGTCAGCGTGAACCAAGGAAAGCCATTTACACAGCTGATCATGTGGTAAGAAGCCTCTGTCAGAGGCTTCATACCACGATCGGGGTTGCGGTGTGTCAGACTGTGTTATCCTGGGCACGTCATATGACGTCCGGTCAGGATATCACAACCACTTTTCCGCCGTCATTCTGCTATATGGTGGGCAGCAAGTGGTTACAATTAAAAGAAAATTAACTAATACACTATTCTCTTGCCTTTGCGGCTGTGTGTGTGGTGAAGAGTGTAAGGATGTACCATATTTATCAACGTATAACACGCACATGCGTATAACATGCACCTTCACTTTAAGAGGGAAGTTTCAGGAAAAAAATTAAAGTTACGCTTACTGGTAACGTCTTTTCCAGTAGTCTTTCAGGAAAACCACATTGAGAGACCTTGGCTCCTCCTCTTCCTGGGAAACACTGCGCCAGCCCCCATAAATTTCCACCTCCCCCTGCCAGCCTCAGTTTTTTCTAGAGCACCTCCGGTGAGCTGGGGAGACACAAGAACACATTATTAACATACCATTACATATTACTATTGTGCCCTTTTTTAGGTCTTCCTCAAGACCCCCCAAAACATCGGGTGGGTACTAGGGCTGTCCTGAAAGACTACTGGAAAAGACGTTACCGGTAAGCGTAACTTTAAATTTTCCCTCCCCGTCTTTCAGGACAGCCACATTGAGATGATAGATGAACACTTACCACTTAGGGTGGGACAACAGCTTGCAATACCTTTCGCCCAAAGGATTGCTCACTTGCTGAAACCAGATCCACTCTGTAGTGTTTCACAAATATGGTGAAACTGGACCATACGGCTGCTTTGCAAATCTGCTCTGGCATTGCTCCAGCTCTTTCCGCCTGTGAAGCTGCCATAGCTCTAGTAGAGTGTGCTTTAATTCCCATGGGGGCCTCTCTACCCGCTAGCCTGTAGGCCTGACTAATAGCTATTCTGAGACACCTGGCAATGGTGCATCTAGACGCCTTCTGTCCCTTTCTTGCTCCGCAAAAAGAAATAAAGAGAGAGAGTCTGACTTTCTAAAATTCTTCGTCAGCTCTAAATAACGTAGGATACATTTCCTGACGTCTAAAGTGTGAAACCTAAAAATTCCCTTTCACTTGAGGGATTAGGACAAAAAGTTGGCAAAATTACTTCCTGGCTTCTATGGTATTTCTAAGCCACTTTTGGTAAAAAAAGCCGGGTCAGTCTTAAAAACGACTCTATCCGAAAATACAACACAAAATGGGGGTCTAATTGAAAGAGCCTCAATTTCACTGACCCTCCTGGCTGTGGTTACAGCCACCAAAAAAACAGCTTTATATGTTAGGTCCTTTAGAGTACACTCCTCTAAAGGTTCGAACGGGGGTTCAGTCAGAACCTGCAAGACCAGGGAAAGGTCCTACTTAGGGAAGGAAGGACCCTGCACTGGTCTGTGTCTTGACAGGGCTCTGAAAAACCTGACCACTCAGGTGTTGGTGGACAGGGATTTCTCAAGGTATGCGCTTAAGCGCTGAAACCTGGCTCTTAAGGGTACTGATGGCTAACCCCTTATCAGCCCCGCACTGCAGAAACTCCAGGACTGCTATAGGGTTCTGCACCTTAAAAGAGTTTTCTAGGCACCAAGCCTTAAAACGCCCCCAAACCTTTTGGTAGATTTGGCGCGTCTCCTCTTTTTTACTATCAAGGAGGGTGGCTACCAGTTGATCAGAAAAGCCCTTGCTTCTTAGAATCTCTTCTTCAGAAGCCAAGCGGCTAAGTTCCAGCGGGCTACCTGGGGACAGAGAACTGGGCCCTGCGACAGGAGATCCTTCCTGGACGGGAGGAGCCAGGGAGGTTCCGCCGCATACTGACCGAGGATCGAGAACCAAGCTCTCTTGGGCCAGTACGGAGCCACTAAAATTAGCGTGGCATTTTCTACCTGGAATTTTCTTAGAACTGCTGGCAGAAGCACCGGAGGTGGGAAGGCGTAGCAAACTCTGAAGTGCCAACTTTGTGTCAGAGTGTCTACCCCTAACGCGTTCTCCCATCTGCTGAGAGAGAAGAAGTATGGGGTCTTTGTATTGCTCCTTGAGGCAAATAGGTCTACTTCTGGGAGGCCCCATCTCCTGACTATGAGGTCGAAAACCTCCTGATTGAGTACCCAGTCCGCCTCTCTCAGCTGTGTTCGGCTGAGAAAATCGGCCACTACGTTCTCCTTCCCTTTTAGGAACACTGCTGAAAGGGACAGAGCATTGGCTTCTACCCAGCCGAGAATCTCTGTGGCTAGGCTTAACAGAACTCCGCTTCTCATGCCACCTTGCTTGTTTATATAAGCAATGACCGAAGAGTTGTCGGACCGTACCTGGATATGTTGTCCCAGTAGGTCTTCCCTGAAAGCTCTGAGTGCCAGTCCCACTGCTTTTAGTTCTTTCCAGTTGGAGGACCTTTTGAGCTCCTCCTTTTTCCATGTCCCCTGCGCCAACTGAGGTCCTAGATGTGCCCCCCAGCCCCTGCCACTTGCGTCCGTAGTAATCACTCTGGACACTGGAATGATCCATAGGCGCCCCTGTGACAGATTTATCTGCTTCCTCCACCACCATAGGGACCTTTTGACCCGAGGAGGGATTGAAAGCAGAGTGTCTAAAAACTCCTGGCTGTGGTCCCACACTTTTAGAATCAGTGCCTGCAGGGGACGGAAGTGAAGGCCTGCCCACTGGACTGGTGGAATGGCAGAAGTTAGTAGGCCGAGGGTTGACACGGCCACCCGTATTGGTAACTGCTGATTGCTCTGAAGACATCCTACTGCTTGGTCTAGTTTCAGAATTTTCTCTGGTGGGAGAAAAACTCTCAGCTGAGTAGAATCCAGCAGGTATCCCAGATAGAAAATTTGTTGAGCTAGAATAAGGCTGGATTTTTCCAGATTTAGTAGCCATCCTAGCTCTTTCAGGGTTGCCTTTGTGAGTTCCAGATCCCTGATTAGTTGTTCTGGAGGATGGTGCGAAGAGAAGAAGATCGTCTAGGTAAGCAATAATTGATACCCCCTGATTCGCAAAAAAGCCATGGCCTCTGCCATGACCTTCGTAAATACTCGGGGTGACGAGGATAGGCCAAATGGCAGCGCCTGAAACTGCAGGTGAATAGTTTAGTCTTCTACCTTTACTGCCAGGCGCAGGAATTTTTGAAAGGCCTCCGCAATGGGGATGTGAAGGTAAGCGTCTTTCAAATCCAGTGACACCATGTAACAGTTCTGGGGAAGTAATGCCCTGACTGTGAATATCGATTCCATCTGGAATCTTTTGTAAACAATCACTTTGTTCAGAGGTTTCAGGTTTAGAATTAACCTGTAACTCCCCGAGGGTTTTCTCACCACGAAAACGTGTGAATAAAAGCCTGTCCCCTCTTCTTCCTTTGGAACTCTGCACACCACATTTTGTTCTAGTTCTAGTTCTTTTAATGCCCCTAGGAGGGCTTCTGCTTTTGCCGAACACCTGGGGAGAAGTGTTATTAAGCTTCGACATGGAGGGGGCTTTGTAAATTCCAGACAATACCCCCTTCGTATGATCCCCAGGATAAACTGGTTGGGGGAGATTACTTCCCATTGTGGAAGGAAAGCTCCCAGTCTTCCCCCCACTGTGATACCGGAGTCACAGGGTCTTACTGGGCTGTTCAGGAGGGCGAAAAATCGCTACTCCTTTGCCCTTACCCCTATGGCACCAAGTCCTGTGACTTGAGGGGCCTTCTTTTTTGTGGACGAAACCCCTTCTTGGGTTGATTTGGAGGTTTTCGTTTTACTGGGAATGCCTTCTTTTTATCTGCGGTACGGTCTAATACTGTCTCTAGACCTGGGCCGAAGAGCAGATCACCGGTCAGCGGAATGCCACACAGTTTGACCTTTGAGGCATTGTCGCCTGGCCATGTTTTGAGCCAGAGGGCTCTTCTGGCTGAGTTGGCAAGTGCCGCAGTCCTGGCTGACATGCGCACTGACTCGGCCGAAGCATCCGCTATGTATGCTACGCCTCTTAGAATTGATGAAAAGGACGCCAAAATAGTCTCCTTTGCCGTACCTGCCTCAATATGAGCCTGGATTTGTGTAAGCCAGTGCTCGAGGTTTCGGGCCACCACCGTGACTGCCATCTTTGGTTTCAGATTACCTAGAGTTGATTCCCAGGTCTTTTTCAACAGGTAATCAGTTCTCTTGTCCATGGTATCTGCCAGAGCTCCCAGATCCTCGAAGGCCAGATCTGTGTGTCTGGACACTTGCGAGAATGCTGCGTCCAATCTGGGGTTTTTGTTCCAGACTGAGGCAGGATCGTCCAAAAAAGGGAATCTTCTTTTTAGGGCCCCAGAAAAGAAGGGTTTCCGTTTGGGATCCTGCTATTCTTTTTTGACCGTTTCTATTAGGACCTCATGAACAGGAAATACTTTTCTTTTCTGTTCTTTCAAGCCCCTATACATCTGGTCATGGAGAGATAGGGTCTTTTTATCCTCCTGGATACCCAGGGTAGTGTGGATAGCCCCTAAGAGGTCCTCTACCTCATCAAGGGACAACTTGTACCTCGAGGGCTTCCTGCACTCCCCCTCCCTACTCTCTTCCTCCAAGTCGTCCTAAGGCCCGGAGGTAGCACTGTCTGGTTCCTCCCTTGCTTCCTCTCTGGAAGTGCCTGCCACCTCGGCTGAAGTGGCGGCCCCCGGTTGGGAAGATGCAGAGTCCTGTGCTAAGCGTGGGGTTGTATTCTGCGATGCAGGTGAGGGTTTAAGGGGAACCTGTAAACCTTCAAACAGGGTCTTAAATAATTGGAAGGTTGAAGATAATTCCTTAACTGATGCTGCTAACCCTGACTCCTGTTCAGAAGTTCTTTCGTCAACAAGAGCATCAATACAGTTCTTACATAAGATCTTTTTCCAAGCCTCCCCTAGGGTGTCCCTACAGGAGGCACACTTTCTCTTAGAGCTATGTTGGGGTTTTTTCTCAGAAGATTTCTGAAAAACATGGAAACACCAATCAATATCCCCACAAAGCCTCACACAGAAATACAACCATGTGGAGATTCAAGTCCCTCCTATAACACTGAGGGACCTGGTCCCCCCCCCCCCCCCCCCTCTGCCCACCTAGAGGGATTCCTTCCCCTCCCCCCACTACAGGAACCATAAGGGGGAAGGGAAAGCCTAGGTAGAGGGGGAACCCTTCCCCAGGGTACCCTTACCTTAGGCTGGCTGGAGCTGGCATCGCTGAGCGCCGTCTGAGCATCTGCTTCCGACATGCTGGTGGGCGGCCTGCGGAGTCTTCACACTGCCTGTGCAGTGAACAAACTCCTCTCCAGCCTGTGCCCGGCCCTCTATCAGCACCACGCGACCCGGAACCGGAAGTCGCGGGTCAAAGGACACACTTCCGTCCCCCCCCCGCCGGAAATCACCCGCCGTCCGGCCCGCTCGGCTCCACTGCGGCCTGTACCCTGTACAGGGGGGCACAGAGATGCCTCCTGCAAACAGCCCTGTGGCTGTGAAAGAGGTCCCCCCCAGACTTCCACCAGCGATCGGCGAAGTGGAGGAAGCGGACGAGATGCGGCCGGTATGTAGCCTGCCGCTGCCCCAGAGACCCCTGTCTCCTAGTTAGGGACTTCTTAGTAATATAGCCCCCAGTCTCCCTGACTGTTTTAGGCCTGGTTCCCAACGCAGTGTCTCCCCACCGGGGGAAACACAAATAACTGAGGCTGGCAGGGGGAGGTGGAAATTTATGGGGCTGGCGCAGTGTTTCCCAGGAAGAGGAGGAGCCAAGGTCTCTCAATGTGGCTGTCCTGAAGGACGGGGGAGGGAAAAAATTAATTTTAACCACTGCCGCTGCACGCCGATATACGTCGGTACAATGGTAGCGGTGGGCAAATTGGCGTACCTGTACGTCCCCTTTAATTGGCGGGGCTAGTGGGCGAACACCTGCCGCGTACAGCGTGACCGTGCCCGCGGGCTTGATGTCCGCCGGTGTCCCGGAGCTGCAGAACAGGGAGATGCCTATGTAAACAAGGCATTTCCCCGTTCTGCCTAGTGACATGACAGGGATCTACTGCTCCCTGTCATCGGGAGCAGTGATCGCTGTCATGTCAGTGGTAGCCCACCCCCCCCAGTTAGAAATCACTCCCTAGGACACACTTAACCCCTTGATCAGCCCCCTAGTGTTTAACCCCTTCCCTGCCAGTGTCATTTACACAATAATCAGTGCATTTTTATAGCACTGTTCGCTGTACAAATTACAATGGTCCCAAATAGTGTCAAAAGTGTCCGATGTGTCCACCATAATGTCGCAGTCACGCAAAACCCCCAAAAAAAAAAAAAAAAAAAAAAAAAAATCGCAGATCGCCGCCATTACTAATAAAAAAAAAGTTGAATAATAAAAATGTCAAATCTATTCCCTATTTTGTAGATGCTATAAAACTTTTGCGTAAACCAATCAATATACTTATTGCAATTTTCTTTTACCAAAAATATTTAGAATACAAAATCGGCCTAAACTGAGGAAAAAAAAAATGTTTTCTTTAATGTATTTTTTGGGGATATTTATTATAGCAAAAAGTAAAAAATATAGCTTTTTTTTCAAAATATAGCTTTTTTTTGTCCGCCTCCTATGATAGACAGAACAGTCGTCCAATGTCAGCCCAGGAGATGGGACTTCCTATTACAGAGGCCACCAAGTAAACAGGAGATTCTCCTGTATGTAATCTGACAGTACTTATCCCGCCCCCTCCCTGTCCCCTCCAGGGCTGCCAGAATGATAAATACGGTATATATCATTTGTGGATCCCCAACGAATCCCCGAGTGCTGCGCGGTGCGCAGGGATTCGTTGGGGGCCACAAAAGATATATATATATATATATATATATATATATATATATATATATATATATATATATATATCCAAATTACCAGTGGGGCCGCATTAAAAGGAGAACACTGGCCGCAATTGACCCGCGGGATGGACTTTGAACATCTAAAGGAACAGAGAAAGATTGAAAAAGAATGGTTAAGGGACCTGCACACAATTTGGGGCGGGGGGGGGAGTGGTGTTTACTAAAACTGGTGCACTCAGAATCTGGTGCAGCTGTGCATGGTAGCCAGTTTGTAAACTTTAACTTGTTCAATTAAGCTTTGGGAATGACTTTGCACATGTGTTGCAGCGTGACAGGAGTTGATAAAAAAAAATAAATTAAAAAAAAAAAAAAAAAAAACCTATTACACATTTATCACAAGAAATCATAAAATGATATATTTTCAAGACATCTTGTAGATGTACAAACTATTACATTCTCATCATAGTATTATTTAAAGCGGAGTTCCACCCAAATGTGGAAGCTCCGCTTATCTGTCTCCTCCCGAGCCACATTTTGCCCCTTTGGGGGCGGGAGCGGGTACCTGTCCCCACTTCCGTCGGACCTCTCTGCGGCCCCCCTCCTCTTCCCTCCTCCTTCCCCCACCGCCGGGCCAGTTAGAGAGCGCAGCATGCTTTGCACATGCTCAGTGGGTAACTGGCTGTGAAGCCGCAAGGCTTCACTGCTGGGTCACCTTACCGGCTATGGGGGCAGTAGCACCCGAGAGCCGATTGAAACATCGGCTGGGGTGCCGACATTGCTGGATTCCAGGACAGGTAAGTGTCCTATTATTAAAATTCAGCAGCAACAGTATGTGTAGCTACTGACTTTACATTTTTTCATGCGGAGGTGGAACTCCGCTTTAACTAGAGTTGTACAGTCTCTGGTACCACTGAACAAATCTTTCCAAACAATTATGTAATTACCCCAAAAAAACTATTTGCATAGACCTTTTTCAGGGCTGCAGCTCATAGAAGCCGAATGCTCCTAAACTCACCTAGACTCCTGCACAAAAACGCTGAGTGTTTTCCGCCAAGGGAACATGCGATTTTCAAGCCCACTGTGCATAGACCCTAAACCCGAGTGAACACTATTAACGGTCAGCTCTAAGGCTAAGAACCGAGACTGCTGATTGCTCTGTTCTCAGTGAGCAAAGAGCTGGTGACTTGCAGTTACCGCTGTCTGTGCTGAACCCCCCCCCCCGCTCCGCTCAGCTCAGCTCACTGGAGTGCTGGGCTGTGGAGGGGGCGATAGCAGCAGGCTCAGGCTTTCAGCGGCTCGCTGAGAGGCTGAGCTGGGTGTCGGTCCAGGGTTGTGGAAGGATCCGGACTATAGTCTCATGATCTTTCCCCACCCTAGACCAGCTTCTGTGATATCAGCAGGCTTCAGCTCACTGTCTGCTGAAATCAGATTACAGGAGTGCAGAAAGGACTGCACTAGTGTAAATCCACAGAAGTACAGCCAAACGATCTTTGGCTGTACTTCTCCTTTAAACATAAGTCATACAGGAGTGCTTTGCATCCTCCTCTACAATGCAATTGTCATTAACAGCATTTTACTTGTTCATCTTTTCTTTAAAGTAAAGAAAGTAATGTAACCCTGGTGATTGAATAAACTAGTCCCCCCCACTTCCTGTGCTGGTGACCACACAAGAACTAAGGAGGAATGATCTTGGCATTGGACCCAAATAGCAATAACAAACTGACAGTTCTTCCCTACCCTACTAAAAGAAAGTGCAACAATCAATCATTCTCCAAATCCCTGTAGCTAGTTATTATGTAGTATATGTACATATAAAATTCAACAAAAAAAATGAAATATTATTCAGCCAATAAGTTTACTGTCTCTTTGTTGAACAAGTAATCTTATAGCATGTCCCAAATCACTAGGGTCACAAAGTTCCAGAAAATTAGAGTTCATAAAAATATCAGCAGTTGCATACAAAGTACTAATTACCTCAGTTTCAACAAATTGTTCTGCTCCTGCTGCTTTTAATGTTAGAAACTATGCCAAGATTAATGGATGCCGCTGCTAGACCACCCTGGCTCCAAATTGTACTATAAAGCTTGACATGACAGCAATATTAGATCCAAGCATAACAAGGCATGGTATATACATCACACATTCACTTTAAGAGGGAAGTTTCAGGAAAAAAAAAAATAAATTTTAAATAAGCAACTTTGAATCAAAATAAGGGTCAGGGCCAATCTGCAGCCTCACCATTGCCATCAATGCAGCCTGATATGTGGGCGGCACAGTGGTGTAGTGGGTAGCTCTTTCGCCTAGCAGCAAGAAGGGTTGCTGGTTCGAATCCCAACCACGACACTACCTGCCTGGAGTTTGCATGTTCTCCCTGTGCCTGCGTGGGTTTTCTTCGGGTACTCCGGTTTCCTCCCACACTCCAAAGACATGCTCGTAGGTTAATTGGATCCTGTCTGAATTGTCCCTAGTATGTATGAATGTGAGTTAGGGACCATAGATTGTAAGCTCCTTGAGGGTAGGGACTGATGTGAATGTACAATGTATATGTAAAGCGCTGCGTAAATTGACGGCGCTATACAAGTACCTGAAATAAATAATAATATATAAAAAGTAAAAAACAGGAGTTCTGCTAGTCTATGACTACTATTGCATTTTCTATGTCAAACTGTCTTTTCTCATCAGTTTCCATCGATAATTATTTACTGTGGCTATTTATATCAAGGACTTGACAACACATCTCTATCAGAATTACCACTTCCGCACATTTACCAGGAGTGACATATTAGTGTTCCTGCTTTATCCCCTTGACCCTCAACATATAGTACAGTATTTCAGATTCCTTAGAAGACAGGGGACAGACTATCTGCCAATAGCTTTGCTGTGTCCACTAGTATAGCTGTAGAGTCCCGGTGGCAGAATTGGCTCCTAGAACAGCTGAAAAATACTACTTTAATAAGTATGAACCTTCCCTTTAGAGCAAAAACTGCACTTTCGTGTTGAACATTGACTCATTTTAAATGATAACCCCAATGAACTAATAGATAATGCAGCTTCAACGTACATGAGTTGCAGAGCACAAGAACATCAAAGTGTGAATGGGCACTTAAAGCGGATCTCCAGGTTTCCTGTCACTTTAAAATAGGTTGTTTGGACCAAGCTGCATTGGCTCCAAGAGTTGTATGAACTGTATGTAGTTCAGCAACACACAGTACACAGTGCTGCGTTCCCGCTTTGAGAAAGACTTCTCACAACTGGAAAAAACAGTCCGAGCGGCAATCAGCCATTCAGAGGCAACTTTGTATTCTATGAATGAATACAAAGCTTCCTCTGATTGACTTAACCAGAGATCATTACATCATCAGCCTGCTCATAAAATACAAAGCCGCCTATGAATGGCTGAGTGCCGCTCAGACCAACTCTGTTTTATGTCAGTTGTGAGATGGAAAGCTACATACAGCATTGAGGCCTGGTTCACACCTATGCAGTTGGCTTTTGATCTGTTTCTGCAGTGCTTTTTGTACACACGTTTTTGAGGCATTTTTCGCATTTTTTTGGCCAACTTGGTGTTGGTAAAATCACAAAAAACACACTACACGCTTTACTGCAGCTTCTCCATCGAAGCCTATTGAACCAAAATTGTACCGTTTTGCTTTTTTAAAAGTCTGACTCTTTCCAAAAATGCAGCAACTGAAAAAAGCATAGATGTGAACATCAAAAGGTAACGCGTGGTGCTGCGCTGTTAAAAGTGTACACAATGGGGTCAAGGGATACGTTCAGAAACACAAAAACAGTAGATAAAATGAGAATGCAGCACAACAAAAAGTGCAAACGAGTGACTCTATTCTTGGATAAAACTCCCCACTGGTGGGCAAGTAAAGGAACAATCTCCGTACCAAAAAAAATATGCAAGCACGACATACAGTGCTCATAGTGATAAATGAAACAGTGTCATAACTAATTTGTTCATAATAAAAGTGAAGTAAAAAATGCCAGTGAGAACATGGAAAAGATCCTGATAGTCTTTGGAAGTCCCAGAAATCCTCAGGTGGAAGACATAAAGGAGTGCTAGAAACTTACTTAACAAATATAATTTTTTTGTTCAAAACGTTTTTATTAGAAGTATTCAATTTACATTACAATATGAACTACATAGTGAAATACACAATGTACAAAAGTGATGGGTAAAGTCCATAATTAAGCAACACTGGGCCAAATACAATTCAATGCATACCATGAACCATTCAGCAGTCACTAATCAGTATAGAGATAGAGATAAAGAAGGCCTGGGGCCTATACCCATGAGGGAAACATTAAAAGTAGGTAAAAAAAAAAAAAAAAAAAAGAAGAGAAAAGGAGGATAAACGGCAATAGGGAACAGGACAGAAAAGAGTAGAGTGGAGAAAGAGAAAAAAAAAAAAAGTGGGGGGGTAGAAGGGATATCCTGCCTCAAACAGAAACCAACATAGATAGATAATTATATTGGGATACATTACTCAGGCTATGACATAATATCCACATACAAGATCTTTCATATGGTAAATATGATCCACGAATTGTAACCATTGACATATAGTCGGTATGGACTGGTTTGTTTCCAGAACCTGGGTATAAGTGACTTTGCCGCATGCAGAAGGTGTGGGGTTACGGACTTTATAGTGGCCCACTGGTACGCCTGTACAATTAAATAATACAACCCATGGATCGTTAATAACAGTTGATCCTTGTATCACTTTGATCCAGTGTAGAATAGCAGACCAATAGGTGCGAATGAGTGGGCACTGCCACCAGATATGGGCAGGTGTGGCTTTCTCACCCCAACCCCTCCATCATAGATCAGGCGTGTCTGCAAAAACTTTATTAAGAACTGCCGGTGTATGGTGCCATCTGATCAGTAGTTTATAATTTATCTCTGCAATTTTAGAAGAGATGTATGAGAGAGTTGAAGAACAATGGAGCGTGAAGTATTCGATAAAGGATGTTAATTAAAGTAAGTCTTTCCCAAAGACTTTCAGGATCTTTTCCATGTTCTTACTGACATTTTTTGCTTCACTTTATTATGAACGTATTAGTTATGACACTGTTTAATTTGTCACTATGAGCACTGTATGTCATGCTTGCATATTTTTTTTTGGTATGGAGATTGTTCCATTACTTACCCACCAGTGGGGAGTTTGATTTATTTAGGAATAGAGTCAATCATTTGCACTTTTTGTTGTGCTGCATTCTCATTTACCTACTGTTTGTGTCTCTGAACATATCCCTTGACCCCATTATGTATACTTTCAACAGCGAGGCACCACTCATTACTTATTTACACGTCACTGGTTACAGATTTACCCATCGGTGTTTGCAGCAGTTATTTCACCTATCACCATTTTTAGTGATAGCGCAGGACTAATAGATGTGAACATGTCCTATAGGAAACCATGTTAAATGGACTGTAGTGCACTTCTGCAAAAAGCAATACAAAACGCATAGGTGTGAACCGGACCTTAGAGCCAACGTAGGAATAAGGGAGGCCACACAGGATTCATTTTTTATTTATTTTTTGTTCAATTTCTGGGATAAATAAATACAATTAACCGATTACCCCATCCACACATTTGATGCAGATGGGAGGATCCCCATCTGAATGAGGGAATGTGCTATTGTACTCTGTCCGCAGGGAGCCTTCCTTGTTGGCACAATACAATGATCAGTGTTACTGCTATAGCCTGCAGCACCGATCATTTGTGAAAAACCTGACAGGCTGGTTTTACACAAAGTGATTGATAGATCAACTTGTGTAAAACTAGTCAAGGCTTGGATTGAAATTTGTCCGGTCTCTGCTGAACTGGACCAATTTTGATCGATGAATGGCCAGTTCAAGATCTGTTGCAATATTCTATTAGTTGTCGGTGTTCCCATTCACCCTCCAATTTTTCCCTGTGACCATTGTCACCAAGACAGAAAGTGATGTGATATCCAAAATGCTATGCTTATTACTAGAACAGGAGTAGAATCTTCCCATGAAGACACCTGTTCAGGAAACTATCCAAGCCTGGAATTCCCTTCACTTTGTCCGACTTCCTATTCTCGGGAGCAGGAAGTAGAGTGAAATTTTTTTTTTTTATATAAAATAGGGAGAGGTTAAAATTCTTGTAGCTTTTACTGCTATCTGGAGTTCTGTTAGAGAGATCTACCCTCACTTCCTGTCTGGTAATAAGTTGTCTCCAAAAGCAGAAAGTGAGGGAAAACCTTGGAAGTAGACAACAGTAAAAATCTGAGGTTCTAGCATTCCCTTACTTCAGGGGGGGAATGGCTTTTAGGAATATATATACTGTATAATATAATATCCACTGGTTGTCACCGCACACAAATCAGGGGTAAAAAAAAAAAAAAAAAAAAAAAGAAGAAGCCCGGGTGCACAGCAAAGACTGTAGTGCATATAAACCAAGAGAGAACGGCACTCACAGGTCTTGAAAGGTGAGTTCATTGTTGGTTTAGTTAGTGTGTGTGTGTGTGTGTGTGTGTGTGTGTGTGTGTGTGTGTGTGTGTGTGTGTGTGTGTGGTGTGTGGTGTGTGTGTGTGTGTGTGGTGTGTGTGTGGTGTGTGTGTGTGTGTGTGTGTGTGTGTGTGTGTGTGTGTGTGTGTGTGTGTGTGTGTGTGTGTGGTGTGTGTGGTGTGTGTGTGTGTGTGTGTGTGTGTGTGTGTGTGTGTGTGTGTGTGTGTGTGTGTGTGTGTGTGTGTGTGTTGTAAAATTATATATTCCAGAAGGGCAACCCGCTTACATCTGTCGCAGCGGTATCTATCCTGCAGCTGTTGCTCCATTGTTGTATACTTACTGCACAAAACCTCCAATCTTGCTAGCATACATTTTCCCAGTTACAATAATATTACCAACAGGAAATTTCAAATGTTACTTTACAGGTTTGAAGACAGTTATAATCTCAAGTTTTTAACTCATCACTTAGTCAAATTTCCACTTGGTCAGAGTTTCAGCAAGCAAGAAGTGCAAGCTCAAGGATGAAGCAAGCTCAGAAATTACCGTATTTATTGGCGTATAACACGCACTTTTCCCCCCTGAAAATCAGGGGGAAATCGTGTGTGCGTGTTATACGACGATCCCTGCTGTCTCTGAGGTAAGGGGAGCGAGCGCAGCTGAATTAGCACCGCAAACTCCTGTGTATCCGCAGCTACATCACGAACAGCCACGCCTCCTGGCCCCGCATTGGGACACTGTTCTGTCTATCATATGAACTTGGCCAGGAGGTGTGGCTGTGAGTGACGGAGCGCCGGGTACACAGGAGATCGTGTGCAATTCAGCGGCACTCGTTCCTCCTCTTCTCTCAGAGACAGTAGGGATAATCCAATACTAGCAAGACTGCAATGATGTTAAAAGTTGAGGCTGAAGATGGGGACTGAACAGGCTACATTGTTTTGCAATTTAATGGCTGCAGATGGGCACTGAGCAGGGTGCATTGTTGGGCAATTTAGTGGCTGCAGGTGGGCACTGGTGAGGCTGCATTTATGACCTGTGACCCTAATTTTGCTTCAAAGTTCTTTATTAAAAATGTAAGTTTTTTTCCTGAAACTTCCCTCTTAAAATGAAGGTGCGTGTTATACGCCTGTGCGTGTTATACTCCTGAACGGTAGTTCTACAGACAGTTATATAGGACGGTTATCACCTGTGATCAATTAACCACTCCCCTTAAATAGCAGGCTGAAGGAAGGAAAGAGAAAAAAAACTAAATAAATAAATAACAGTTTTTAAAACCACTTCCCGACCAGTTTTACTGTAGCAGATTTGCACGGGTGGGCGAAGCGACGTTATGTTAATGGCGGCCGCGACGATCGGATTCGTTTCAGAACCGATCAGTCTCCAGGCCTAGGCCAATGATTTCTGGCCTGGACCTGCTGATCGGTCCTGACGAATGAAATCCTCCTCTACCTGTGTAAGTGTAAACCAGGGATCCTCAAACTACGGCCCTCCAGCTGTTGCAGAACTATACATCCCATGAGGCGTTGTAAAACTCTGACATTCACAGACATGACTAGGCATGATGGGAATTGTAGTTCCTGAACACCTGGAGGGCCGCAGTTTGAAGACCCCTGGTGTAAACAAAGACAGGGGAAGTGATGTCGTCTCTTCTCGTGGAATTCTTTTCCATTCCAGAGAGGACATCCAAACGTGAGTTGCACCAAAACTACACTGACACAGTACACATAGGCACATATTTCACCCCCCCGATCACCTCCCCAATTAACCTCTTCACTCCGTCACTGTGTCACCCAGTGCAGTGTTCATATTTTTCTTTGATCACAGTACTGATGTCATTTGTGACACTAATCAGCGTTGGGGTACTTAGTAGTAGCCCCAGATATGTCTAGGGACACCCCAAACCCCCCCTAATAAAAGGTTTGACACCTTGATCACCCCCTGATCACCCGGTGAGTGATATCAGTTAAGCTTTAGCGTCATTTAAGGTCTGCGTCGCCCCAGGCAGCGTCAGATTAGTGCCAGTAGCGCCAACACCCATGCATGTACCATACACCCCCCTTAGTAGTATAGTGTCTGAACGGATCAATATCTGATCAGATCTATACTAGCGTCCCCAGTAGTTTAGGGTTGCCAAAAATGCAGCGTTAGTGGGATCAGCCCAGATACCTGCTAGCACCTGCATTTAGCCCCTCCGCCCAGCCCAGCCCACCCAAGTGCAGTATCGATCGATCACTGTCACTTACAAAACACTAAACACTTAACTGCAGCATTTGCAGAGTCAGGCCTGATTCCTGCGAACACTAACAGTTTTTTTGGTAGCGTTGGAAGCAGTCTCTGACAGTCAGTGCTCTTTTTTCCTGCGAGACTCACTAGTATACCAGTAAATTTAGAGGCCAAAATGTCAAATCGAAGCATGACAGATGAGAGTGAAGAAGAACTCGCCCATCTGTCAGAATCAGGCTCAGAATATGAACCCGTAGACAGCAGCCGCACCCTGACAGATGGCTCTGCTGATGGAGTAGTGGTCCCTGCCAAGGTCAGGCGTACCCGACCCCGTTCTTCTGCTGTTGTTGAGGTGCAAAAACCGCAGGGCTCTCGTATGGAGCAGAGAGCCGGCACTAGTGCCACTCATCCTTATGGTGAACTGGCCAGCGGCTTAGTACATCCTGGTAGTACATCCAGCACTGCAGCATCACATGGTGATGTGGCGAGTCCCATAAGTGCAGTTCAAGCTGGTTAGGTGGCTAGCACAACTAGTGTCCCGCAGCCACCAAGAAGACAAAGACAGGCCTTGTCAAGCCCATAGTGCCTTTCCTGCTACATTTGCCAATCCGAATTGGGAGCCCACAACTTCTGCAGCACCCGCACTTTCCCCATTCACTGGCCAACCTGGAATTCAGGAAGAAACAGTTGATTTTATTGACTTTTGATTTTTATTTGCGTTTTTTTCACGGAAGATCACTATAGATCTATTGTGGACCAAAACAATTTGTATGTTGGTCAATTCATCGCTGCTTGACCCTTGCCAGAGATTGGAAACCTATTATGGTCTCTGAATTTAAGACCTTCCTGGGCCTATCCCTCCTCATGGGCATAACTAAAAAAGTGAGAGTTGCGATCATATTGGTCCACTGACCCAATTCACCATATGCCAGCGTTCTCTGCCTCCATGACCAGGACACGATATGAGCAGATCTTGCAGTTCATGCATTTCAATGACCATGAACTCCTCGGGGTGACCCTGAATACCTCGTAAGCCACTTCAACCAGCAGTTTGCAGTCTTGTTTACTCCCAATCAAATTGTCTGCGTTGACGAGTCCCTGATTAAGTTTTCTGGCCGCTTGTCATTTAAACAGTATCTTCCTAGCAAGCGTGCCAGATATGGGGTCAAGACGTACAAGCTCTGTGACAGGGCCACAGGCTATACATATAGTTTTATGGTTTACAAGGGAAGAGATAGTCACGTAGAGCCAGAGAACTGCCCAGACTACATAGGGAGCGCTGGTAAGATTGTGTGGGACTTGGCGTTACCCTTATTCGGAAAGGGGTACCACTTGTATGTGGACATTACACAAGTGTGCCACTTTTTAGTCACTTGTTTGATCATGGAACTGGCACATGTGGCACCATGCAATCTAATCGCTGGGGTTTACCCCAGCGGCTTGTAGATTCCCGTCTTAGGCTGGGGGAAGAGAGCTGTGAAGTGCAGGGATAATAAGAATGTTTTCGTTTTTTCCTCCCTTCACGCAGACATGGCGGTCCAAATTCCTACGGCTACTGGTGTTGTAGAGAAACTCCTCTGTGCCCATGAATATAACCTTAATATGGGAGGGGTGGACCTCAACGACCAGTTGTTGGCGCCGTACCCAATTGCCCGTAAGGCCGGAGCTGGTAAAAAAAAAAAAGTGTCTATATACTTATTCCAATTGGCTCTGCTCTACAAAGCTTCAGGACAAACTGGATCCTTCCTTAAATCCCAGGAAGAGATCATCACAGCCCTTCTGTTTCCAGACGGTGCTGTGGCCCAACTTCCTAATCCAAATGCAGTGAGGGGGCTGCATGAAGCATTTTCCGCATGTCCTCCCTGGTACCTCTGCCCAAAGAAATCCCCAAAGAAGATGTTGTGTCTGTAGAAAGTGCGGATATAGGAGTGATACCTGCTTTTATTATCCCTCCTGTTCTGACCAACCTGGTCTTTGCATTGGTGACGGTTCTGAACGCTACCACACACTAGTGGAGTATTAGCGTAGGGTACAGCATTGCACAGTCCTAGGTACACTTACACAGGGACTCGAAAGATGAGATGGCCATCAAATTTTGAGAGACCCTAATCTGGAACATTTACAGTTTATATAAAAGTGCAAAAAAATAAAAATAAAAAAAGCCAAAAATAGTTGTGGTTTTATTTTTCTTCTCTCTCTATTGTTCTCTCTCTTATGGTCGCTCTCTAATCTATATCTATTGTTCTCTCTCTATTGTTACTGTATTTTAGAACTGTAAGGTTTTATTTTTACTATGTTTTATTGTATTTGCTTTGCAGGTATGGTACGTCTTACTGTTATACTAGAATGTTACTTTGTTTTATTGTTAACCATCATTTACTTAACAGGTACGCCATTCAGCTGCAGCACGGGTTTATTTATTCTGACAGCAATAGCATTTGCTCCCACAATACGCAAAGCCGTGACTCCAGCGCTGTAGGAGGCAATTTCACCACCACAGTTAAAAAAAGAAAAAAAAAAAAAAAATGGTGCTTGTATGCCCATCATTAGGAATGGGTGAAGGGTGGTATGCTAATGGTGGGCATACCCACCAATCAATGTCTTCTTTTCATTCAGCCCACAGGCTGCATGAAAAAGAACAATACAATATATGCCCAACAAGGACCAGCAACGTACTGGTATGTTGCTGGACTTTGAGTGGTCATACCAGAATGAGGCCTGCAGGTTTTGGCATCATCTTGGTATCATTCTTTTCAGCCAGCGGTCAGCTTTCACGTAAAAGTAATCCTAGCGGTTAATTAGCCTCTAGACTGCTTTTACAAGCAATGGGGGGGGAATGTCCCCCCCCCCCCACCGTCTTCCATGGTTTTCTCGGGCTCTCCTGTCCCAACAGGGAACCCAAGAATGCAGCTAGTGGTTCTGCCAGCTGACCCTACAGCTGATCGGAGACCAGAACGGCTCCAATCATCTCTATGGCCTAAGAAACCGGAAGCTACAAGCATTTTGTGACTTAGATTTTGCCTGATATAAACAGCGCCATTGGGAAAGCATTTTACCGATCTTGGTGTGGTCAAATGCTTTGAGGGCAAAGGGGATATCTAGGGTCTAATAGACCCCATTTTTTTTTTTGAAAAAAGGAAGGAGTACCTGTCACCAGGGCTCAAAATTTCAAGTCCTGAGCTACTAGACAGGCCTCAAGGGTTACTTGCCACCAGTTGCCCCGCCCAACCCCGCCCCCATAAATTATCTCATGAAATTACACTTAAATGTTTTATGCAGAATTAAGTTTTAAAAATAAATATTAGCAACAACTTTATCCATGCCTGAAAATGCAGCCTGCCAGTGTCCACCAATGCAGCCTGTGCCCACCAGTGCAGCCTACCTGAGCAGGGGAAGAGAGAGGAGAGCCGCCACCTGGTTGATCAGAGTGCCAGGGAACATAACAGCTTTCATTTCAATAGCTGTGTGTTCCGCCGCGCACCGTTGTATACAGCCCTACCCCCTTGTCCGGGGAACTCTGATAGACAGATCACCCATCCCAAGATTGGACGGGTGATCTGTCTATCAAAGTGCCCGGACAAAGAGGAGGGGCTGTATACGACGGCGCGCAGCGGGGAATACACAGCTATTGAAATGAAAGCCATTATGTTCCCGGCAATGTGATCAACCAGGCAGCGGCTCTTCCCCTACGATCACTGGGAGAACGGCTCCCATACAACCCAGGCTGCCGGCGGTGTTTGCCCCCCTGCTCCCAGGCAGCCCACACTCACTCGCCTGCTTGCATTTTGAGAGTGGATTTTGAGGGCTGCCTGTCACTACCTATTGCTATCATAGGGGATATTTACATTCCCTGAGATACCAATTTAAAAAAAAAAAAAGGGAAGATGAAAAGGAACAGTTTAAAAATAAAACAAAAAAGTAAAATAAATAATAAAAAGAACCCCTGTCCCCCCGTGCTCACGCGCAAACGCAAGCTTCGGTCTGGTGTAATATGTAAACAGCAATTGCACCATGCATGTGAGGCATCACCACGAAGGTCAGATCGAGGGCAGCAATTTTAGCAGAAGACCTCCTCTGTAAAGTGTTAACCTGTAAAGGATTTTAAAAATGTATGTAGTTTGTCGTCGTTGCACGTTTGTGCACAATTTTAAAAGCATGTCGTGTTTGGTACCCATGTACTCGGCCATAAGATCATCTTTTTTATTTCATCAAACATTTGGGCAATATAGTGCGTTTTAGTGCATTAAAATAAAAAAGTGTTTTTTTCCAAAAAAAATTGGGTTTGAAAAATCGCTGAGCAGATACTGTGTGAAAAAAAAGTTGCAATACACACCATTTTAATCTGTAGGGCCTTTGCTTTAAAAAAAATAGACAATGTTTTGGGGTTCAAAGTAATTTTCTCGCATAAAAATAAATATTTTTTCATGTAACAAAAAGTGTCAGAAAGGCCTTTGTCTTCAAGTGGTTAGAACAGTGGGTGATGTGTCACATAAGCTTCTAATGTTGTGCATAAAATTCCAGGACAGTTCACCCCCCCCCCCCCCCCCCCAAATGACCCCTTTTTGGAAAGTAGACACTCCAAGCTATTTGCTGAGAGGCATGTTGAGGCCATGGAATATTTTTTATTTTGCCACAAGTTTGGGGAAAAATTAGAAACTTTTTTTTTTTTTTTTCTGCACAAACTTGTCACTAAATGATATATTGCTCAAACATGCTATGGGCATATGTGGAATTACACCCCAAAATACATTCTGCTGCTTCTCCTAAGTACAGGGATACCACATGTGTGAGACTTTTTGGGAGCCTAGCCATGTACAGGAACCCGAAAACCAATCACCGCCTTTAGGCTTTCTAAGGGCGTAAAATGGTGATTTCACTTCCTCACTATCCATCACAGTTTGGGAGGCCCTGAAATGTCAAGATAGCACAACCCCCCCACCCCCCCAAATGAACCCATTTTGGAAAGTAGACACCCCAAGGTATTTGCTAAGAGGCATGGTGAGTATTTTGCAGCTCTCCTTTATTTTTGAAAATGAAGAAAGAAAATGAAATTTTTTTTTTTTTTTTCAAAACTTTGTGACAAAAAGCGAGATGTGCAAAATACTCAACATGCCTCTCAGCAAATAGCTTGGGGTGTCTACTTTCCAAAATGGGGTCATTTGGTGGGGTGGGTGTTTGTGCTATCTGGGCATTTCATGGCCTCTGAAATTGTGATAGGCAGTAAGGAGTGAAATAAAAAATGTACGCCCTTAGAAAGCCTGAAATCGGCAATTGTTTTTTGGGGTCCTGTACACTGTTAGACTGCCAAAAAGTCCCACGCATGTGGTATCCCCATACTCAGGAGAAGCAGCAGAATGTATTTTGTGGTGTAATTCCACATATAACCATGCCATGTTTGAACAAAACATCATTTAGTGATGGCTTGTGGCAAAATATAAAATATTCCATGGACTCAACATGCCTCTTAGCAAATAGCTTGGGGTGTCTACTTTCCAAAAAGGGGATCATTTGGGGGGTTTTGTGCTATCTTGGCATTTTATGGCCTTCGAAACTGGTAGATAGTGAGGAGTGAAATCAAAAATTTACTCCCTTACTGCCCTGAAGGCAGTGCTTGGTTTTCAGGGTCCTGTACACGGCTAGGCTCCCAAAAAGTCCCACACATGTGGTATCCCCGTACTCAGGAGAAGCAGCTGAATGTATTTTGGGGTGCAATTCCACATAGCCCATGGCCTATATGTGAGCAATATATCATTTAGTGACAACTTTTTGTAATTTTTTTTTTTTGTCATTATTCAATCACTTGGGACAAAAAAAAATAATATTCAATGAGCACAACATGTCTCTCAGCAATTTCCTTGGGGTGTCTACTTTCCAAAATGGGGTCATTTTGGGGGGGTTTGTACTGCCCTGCCATTTTAGCACCTCAAGAAATGACATAGGCAGTCATAAACTAAAAGCTGTGTAAATTCCAAAAAATGTACCCTAGCTTGTAGACGCTATAACTTTTGCGCAAACCAATAAATATACACTTATTGACATTTTTTTTACCAAAGACATGTGTCCGAAATACATTTTGGCCTAAATGTATGACTAAAATTTAGTTTATTGGATTTTTTTTATAACAAAAAGTAGAAAATATCATTTTTTTCCCAAATTTTCGGTCTTTTTCCGTTTATAGCGCAAAAAATAAAAAAAAACGGCAGAGGTGATCAAATACCATCAAAAGAAAGCTCTATTTGTGGGAAGAAAAGGACGCAAATTTCGTTTGGGTACAGCATTGCATGATCGCGCAATTAGCAGTTAAAGCGACGCAGTGTCAAATTGTAAAAAGTGCTCTGGTCAGGAAGGGGGTAAATCCTTCCGGGGCTGAAGTGGTTAAAAGGAGACATACAGCCACAGGTCGCTTGGCTGAACGTCTCCTATGGATCACAGGAGTGCAGTTCCCTTTGCACTCCTGTGACCCGTTTTCAGTAGAGAGCAGGCTGAAGTCCGCTCTCTGCTGACTTCACAGAAGTCAGTCCAGGCCCGGCGCCATCTCGATCACAGAGTCGGGATTCGCCAGATCCCAGCGAACTTCAGAGCCTGAGCCAGCTGCTCCCTTCACAGATCAGCTCTCCAGTGAGCGAGGAGGGGGCAGAGCAGAGAGCGCTGACTGACAGTCAGCAGCTCTCTGCTCAGAGAGCTGTGAGAACCGAGCGATCGGCGGTGTTTGATTGCTCAGTTCTCAGTGTAGAGGCGCCGGGGCACAGATGCTGCATCGGCTTGATGCTAGATCCACCTAGGCAAGTATGATTCTGCAAAAAAAGCCATACCCCCTACTTCTTTTTTAAAATTTACAATAAAGTCTCTTCTTCTACAACCCCAAATACTCCAATGTCACGATTGGGTGAGGAAGATCCTAAAAACTGGCACATAAACCACGCCAGTATGGCGCTACAACACAGCCTCTAGTGTGCACTGTGTAGAAGTGTTTATTCCTTCAAGTTAATTAGGTCAACCAGGTGCAAATTATCACAATATTTTAATGTTGCACTGTCCTCAAGTTGACCTGCTGAGCTGGTGGTGTGTGTGAAAGAAGGGATAACGCTGCTGGCCAGGTCATACCATATAAATAGGGGCTCATTAGTGCCCCATGGGAAGAGAGTTCCACATCTGCTGTCAAGATGTAGTCATTAAGCTGCCAGTTTGACACCTTGTGGAACCCAGTCGAGGGTTCCAATTGGTCTGGGTCTACATGGACTTATGCTGGATTCTTGTGGATTAACTACTGCTCCTATGGTCTCTTACCATGTTATGCATTTCTGGAGCGTTACTTTGCCATCTGCCTAAGGTACAGTCACTGTGTGGAGCACTAGAGAGCTTTGTACAGAAATGTATGCTAAAGATGTCTTGGAGAACTGTTTCTTTGTTACTTTCAATCACTTTAGTAAAGAACTTTGTTGTTCCGTCTAACTGCCTGGTCTGAAGTCTTTTAAGGGGTGCATGCATGGCGCATTAAAAGAACAGGGCTTACATCTAGGGGGCCGAAGTTAAAGATACAGTACAGAGGTCCAACAAGCAGAATGCTGTCCAGAGGAAGCTAGATCGCCATTGCTAATGAATACAGTTTTTGCATCACTTGCTAAAGCAACCAGACAGGAGATGGGTGACATAGCAAAGGCAATGGTTATTCTCACAGTGAAGGGTTGTTATGTTTGACCCCTTCACTAGCAGACCAACCTTGTGGCATAAAGTGCCTAGGGACCTAGACTGGGAGTTATGAAGGACAGTGAGCGAAATGAAGTGTTGAGGTCTTGGGAGAACAAGCATAGAGTTGGAGAGATTGTGTTTCCTGTGTCCAGTCGCAACACCCAGGATACTGTCACTGGGAGTGAAGTAGTGGGACTACTGAGTTGGTGGAGACCAATACATGCTCCGCAGTACTGGCTCAGAAATGCTGCACACCTCAAGGGAGAGGGTGGTGTTCTCTAACAGAAGTGTGTCCAAAGTGCTTAGTGTCAGTGTGAAGAAGTTCAGCCACAGATTGTTGCGGTTTCACAGTGCCCCCACTAGGGCACATGAAGCCCCACCCACACGCTGCAGTAAAGTGATGCCAGCATCAGTTGGTCACACCTCACACCAAATCATTGCATTGATGTGGTCTATACCTGTTGGCTTTGTGCCTTGTCATTGTGTTGTGTAACTGCTGAGCAATGCAGGCCAATGTAGCAAAACAGAGGTGGTGGGACCAAGTATTTAGCGATTCCTTTACATAAAATTTTTGTTCATGCTTAAAGTGAAGTGCAATTGTAATTTTCTTCTGCTAACCAAATCCTTATTGCACAATTATAAAGGGCTTGTGAAGAAGTAGGGATTAACCCCTATTTCAATTATCTATACAATAAACTGGGCAAGGGACTTTGTGTTATCTTCAGACAAGAAATTGTAATTTTTTCCTCTAAAACAGAGATAAATGTCTTTGCCTACCTCCCTCCACACTGTGAGACTGTTCATAGAGCCACTTCTCTTTAATGACAGAACACAAACACAATGCCAACAGCTAAAAGCAGCCAGAATTCAAGACAAATAACCTCCCAGCAAGCCAACAGCAACTAGGACAATACAGTGCTGCCACCTCCCAGCCATCTGCTGCCTTGTGTATGTCAAGCACACTAACATTTTCTTGTTTGTTTCTGTGCAACAAAGCTTTTTCATCTCAATTAGGACATTGCCGTTCTGTCGATTGCAGAGGCCACCGCGCTCAATAACTACCTTAACAAAAGATGCACTCATTATGACGCCCTCTCCGCCAGCATATTTTAATGTTAATGGAGGTAGAAGGGCCAAGATCAATTGTGTGACAAAAATTAAAATAAACAGCACTTTGCCATCGAACAAAATTTTAAATTGTTGTATAGGACAAAAGTCCAATAAGCTCACAGAAAGGTCAAAACATCTGTAGGTGTGTGGACGGTCGTGGACCAATCTCTTTAATCACTACATCAAAGTCATCCGATTTTTCAATGGTCAGCTGCCATAAACATAACTAAAGCAAAGGTCCAGGGAGCTTGCTTATTAGCATATGTTACTTTTGCGGTTACCATCTTTGGAAAGAGCTAAATGTTTCTCAACCACCGGGCCATGGACTTCTGATGCTTTCTTTCAGCATCAATGGGCAGGTTCTGAACAATAGCAATCCCGCAGAGAATCTAAAAATGGAAATGACTGGTGCACAAAACGCAATTCAGCCTTACACACACAAAAGGATGCAAAAATATGGATTACTTTATTGCATTGTACAAAAGAGAATTGCATGAAAGATATTATCTCCTCCCCACTGTGCTTTCATTCTGGAATAAAGTCTCTGGTTTTCAAACTTTCATCAATGGTTGTGAAAAAAACATCATTAATAGCTTCTAGGACCCCTAAAGCTGGCCATACACATACAAGCTGTGAATTCCTTCATTCACAATAAACATGGATGGACAAATCTCTCGCTGTGGCTATAGTATTCTGAAAGCCAGCATCATCGGTTGTCAAGATGCAGAAATAAAATGGTTCCTGCATCCGGTTGGGTGTAGCTGCTGTTTGCCCATGCATTTTTCACCTGAGTATGCTCATACGACCACAAAGAGAGAATTTTGGTCAGTTCATCAAGAAGGGCATATAATCAAAAGCATAAGTGAGAGACCCAATGTTTCCAGGATATCCCCTTTCTTAAAGCAAGTCTCAAGATAAAGAGGTCACATTTGCATGCCTAATAGATTTTCTCAAACAAGTCAATTGGGAGATCTTCTGTGATGGATTAAAAACACACGCATTTGGTAAGAAAGCACAGACTTTAATTTCTACCAATTGCTGAACACTACCCATCACTCTGTGCTGTGCCATATGGTTCATACCAAGATGAATATGGACTATAGCATCATATTGACAATGTAAGCTTCCTCAAACTGCCTTTCACCACTGACAGGTCAGTCTTAGAAACAATAGTCAAAGATACACTAATGCCGCGTACACACGATCGGACGGACATTCCAACAAAATCCTGGATTTATTTCCGACGGATGTTGGTTCAAACTTGTCTTGCATACACACGGTCACACAAATGTTGTCGGAAATGCCAAACGTCAAGAACGTGGTGATGTACAACACATTTTCTGAATTTCCTGTCTTTCCTCAAGCCCCCTACGAGATCCACGGTGTCTTAGGCCTCCACCAGGACAGGAGGCTCCATGATCTTATAGCGGACCTACCTACAAAGCAAGACATCCATGCCATGGCCGCCTCCATGGTCAATGCATTATCCCACAAAATGTATGACCTGCGCCATCAGATTGACACAGTTGAGGAGCAGGTGACTACTAAACTGCTTCTACAGACACCAGGCTCTCTGCTCTAGAAGCTGATCATTCTGCCTTTTGTCGCCATCTCACTGATATCCAGTTGAGAATCGATGGCCAAACCGAAACTGGAAAAACAACCTTCATCTAAGAGGTATTCACGAGGCAACCTTGAATCCTAACCATACTTAATCAGCTCCTGGGGAAGCCTCTGACCACGGACCCAGTGTTGGACAGAATACACTGGGTACAAGGTCCTCGGCCTATCCAACTCACTCAGGCTCTGCCTCTCCTCCCCTCCAAGGGATGTTTTATGCAGGATCCATTTTTATATGAGTAAAGATGAGATTTTAGGCCCGGCCTAGTCCAAGAGGCTGATTAACCACTTGCTAACTAGCCGCCGTAGTTGTACTGCGACAGAATGGCACTGCCAGGCAAAACGACGTTATGCAAGGTCGCTTCGCCCTGTGGCCACTAGAGGCGTGCACACCTCCCGAGCCGATGCGAGTGCCTGCAGGTCACGATTAACCGACGGGCTCCCGCGATCGCTACTGACACACGGAGAACCGGGATCTGTGTGTGTAAACGTGTATATTACATTTATTCGGACTCTATTAACATTTATGATATCAGCACTAGTTACATTCAATTATTTATGGTTTATGTATCACTATATAGGCATCTTCAATTAGCATTTATATTGTAGGGCAGGGGTAGGCAACCTTTTGAGCACAGTGTGCCGAAAAATCTTTCAAAGAAATTGAGCGTGCCAATTTTATAACACAAAAATGTCAACTTTGCACTCTCAATCACGAAAATGATTTTTTTTTTTTTTTTTTTTTTAAGTAAATGCTGTAAACTACTTTAGTAGTGAGAAATGAACATCCTGCACCTTCACACCTCAGATCAGCCCTAATTCGTGCACTTTCACAACTCAGATCACTGCCCCCCCCCCGCACATCTGCCCCACCACTGTAACCCCCCTGCACATCTGCCCCACCACTGTAACCCCCCTGCACATCTGCCCCACCACTATAACCCCCTTGTTGTTCTGTGCCACCACTGTAACCCCCCCCCCCCCTGCTCATCTGCCCTATCAATGTACCCCTTTTCTCATCTTCCCCACCACTGTACCACCCTGCTCATCTGCCCCACCACTGTATCCCCCTGCTCATCTGCCCCACCACTGTAACCCCCTGCTCATCTGCCCCACCACTGTACCCCCTTGTTCTTCTGTCACCCCACTGTAACCCCCCCCCCCCCTTCTCATCTGCCCCACCACTGTACCTCTCTGAACATCTGCTCCACCACTGTATCCCCATGCTCTTCTTTCTTACTACTGAATCACCTTCTCATCAGTCCTAACACTGAACCCATCTGCCTCACAACTGTAACCGGCTTTCTCATCTGCCCCAATCTGTCTCACCTCTGTACCCTACCCCCCCCCAACTCATCTGTTACACCATTACACCTCCTTTCACATCTGCCCTTCTGCTCTACCCCCCTGCTTTTCTGTCCCACTGCTAAACCCCCTTCTCATCAACCCCTGCACATCTGCCCCACCGCTGTACCCTTCTGCTCTTCTGTCCCACCTCTGAACCCCTCCTGCTCCTGTTCCCCACCACTGTACCCTCTTCTCATCTATGATATGCAGAGTGGTCAAAGGAAGCAGAGATGAGACACATCTATCTGTCCTGGCACACTCATCCCGCAGATCCACCTCTCGCATCCAGCACATGAGCTTGCATGTGATGTCACATACAAGCATTTGGAATGAATGCACGATGATAGGCTCAGGTCAGAAGTATTTTCTGAAAGCAATGGGCCTGTGTGCAGGATCATAAGTTGGGCCCCCATAGCTGAGGAAAAGTGCAGCGCTCTGCACAGCAGCAAAAAAAAAAAAGTTGGGTGCGATTTTCACTGCGCTGAATACTGGCTGTGGCTTAAGGCTCAATGCACATCTATGCATGTTGCTTTTGAGCATTTCTGCAGTGCTTTTTGCGGTGCTTGCCACATTTTTACGGCGATTTTGCATTTTTTTTTTTTATATATACCACTGTATATAGCTGGTTTCCAAGGAGGGGGCCGGGAAGCCGGCCGCTGCATCCTCAACCGCTTGCCGACCGACTTACGTCAATATACATCAGCACGTACAGGCAGATTAACGTACATGTACGTTGCCCTTTAAGAAGCAATTTGCAGGGGCGCGCCCGCCGCGAGTGTGATCGCGGGTCCCGCGGACTTACCCGCGATCGTCTCACCGACAGGAAGAACGGGGAAATGCTGATGTAAACAAGCATTTCCCCGTTCTGCCTAGTGACACTGACACTGATCACAGCTCCCTGTAATCGGGATCGGCAATCAGTGTCGTGTCACACATAGCCACCCCCCCTCCCACAGTTAGAATCACTCCCTAGGACACACTTAACCCCTACAGCGCCACTTAGTGGTTAACCCCTTCACTGCCAGTCACATTTACACAGTAATCAATACATTTTTAATTGCACTGATCGCTGTTTAAATGTGAATGGTCCCAAAAATCGCGCCAAAAGTGTCCAGTCTGCCCTAATGTCGCAATCACGAAAGAAAAAAAAATAATAATAATAAAAATGCCATAAAACTATCCCCTATTTTGTAGACGCTATAACTTTTGCACAAACCAATCAATAAACGCTTATTGCAATTTTTTTTTTTTACCAAAATTATGTAGAAGAATACGTATCAGCCTAAACTTTTTTTTGTATATTTTTATATATTTTTGGGGGATATTATTGCAAAAAGTAAAATATAATGCGTTTCTTTCAAAATTGTCGCTTTTTTTGTATATAAAAAATAAAAACCGCAGAGTAGATCAAATACCACCAAAAGAAAGCTCTATTTGTGGGGTAAAAAGGACGTCAATTTTGTTTGGGAGCCACGTCGCACGACCACGCAATTGTCAGTTAAAGTGACGCAGTGTCGAATCGCAAAAAGTGCTCTGGTCTTTGGGCAGCCAAATGGTCCGGGGCTTAAGTGGTTGGATGAGTCATCAGTTGTCAGCGGGCTTCTCGCTCAATTAAAAAAAAAAAAAAAAAAAAAAAAAAAAAAAAAACACACAAACAACCACACCCACACGAGAAAAAACAGCGTAGGGTTGTTGAAATATTTGCAATATAATATAATATATATATATATATATATATATATATATATATATATATATATATATATATATATATATATATATATATATATATATATATATATATATATACACACACACACACACACACACACACACACACACATATACACACACACACACACACACACACGCAGCTGTTTGGTTTAGCATTTGCACTTTTGATAACATATTGGGCGTTATAGAGAGAGAGTTCTATATAGTGATAACACAGATAGTACATTTATTGACACTTTACTTTGTTTTATCATCACTGGCATTTGCACATTATGTATTGGCACATTGGATAATAGTACTTATACAGAGGTACACACAGCACGGCACAAGTTTATTTTATATATTTTTTTTTTTTATAACAGTTTATATATGAGTGTGTCTGGTGCTAGCAGCTGAAAGAAATCAAGACACCTCCTCACACATGAGGGGTGATGTTTTGTTGGATTCTTAGTTTATTGTATTGGTAGCTCGCCAGATTCTCCACTGATTAAGCGCTTTATATTAAAAGTCACCAGCTACAGTATTTGTAGCTGCTGGCTTAATTTTTTGGGAGGAGACTTGAGCTCCCCTTTAAGAGATTCATCCTGCTTGGTCCTTTTTAACAGTCGTTGCGCCCAGGTGGGACGTTTACACATAAATACCGACTTGGCTTGAAGGTTTGTACACCGCTCTTAGTTAGGTCCCCATGATGGTTGGGCCCTTTCAGTATCTATTGTTCTTTTATAGTTTTATCAGTTTTTGCACTGTCCTCGCCTATACAATTAGTAATTATGCTTTGGATACCTCTGGTTTCATGACCATTTCTTCCTGTTGACTCTTCAGCCATTTCATAGTCGGCTATTTAGTTACACAGTTGTACCAAAGGACCCCGCATTATTGCCCTGAGATGACCGTTTTAGTTATAGGCCTTATTTGTTGTTTTGCTCTGGTCATTTTCCGACTTATTGAGGGGTTCCCCCTCTTGAGCTTTCCTTTCCATCCCTTACTATTCCTACCCCCACCCATTTCTGCCCTCCCAGCCTCTTCTCTGGGTCTCTCTTCACTTTTCCTCCCAATTCCCCTCTCATCTCCTTTCTCCCCTCTCCCTGGGAAGATCCATTTTCTCATCCTTTTATCTTTTTTCATTTTCGGTCTGAGATGGGCATTTTAAAATTTACCTCCCTCAATGTGAGAGGCCTCAAAGTCCTCAAAAAATATTCCAGGCTTCTCTCGGACCTGCGGAAAAGCAAGACATGTTGCATTATTGCAGGAAATGCACTTTAAGATTGGCCATGTCCCAAAACTGACCAATAGAGCTTTTCTGACGGTTTACCACAGCCCTTTGCCCAATTCCTTATCAAAGAGGGTCAGTACTCTGGCAGCGAAAGCGGTACCATGGACCCTCTCTGCAGTGCAACAGGATGCTCAGAGACATTTCCTCTCGATCAATGGTAAGAATTAATAACCTCATGGTTACCTACACAAAATGTCTACTTTTCCAATGTGGAACACCTTCAGTTCCTACGGGGACTTATACCTGTTCTTTTGGAGTTCTTGCAGGGGACCTTGATCTTTGGTGGGGATCTTAATTTCGCAACAGACCCAATTTGGGATGTCTCTAAGGAAACATCCCATCTTTTGTATTCCTTCCTGAAGCATCTTAAATCAGAGCTACATGTCTTGCATCCACAAGACAGGGATTATTCCTTCTGCTCTCGGGTTACAATACCTAATAACGCCTAGACTAGGTTTTGATTACTCAAAGACTTCCCAAGAGTCACAAATACATGTAATCTCCTTTTCGGACTATGCTCCCATCCACTTAACCTTGCAACTGGGCCCCACCATTCATTTCCCTCCGCCATGGAGACCGACTGAAGCTCTGCTTCAATTCCATGAACTTGGTTCTGAATTGACAGCCGACTTGACCAAATATTTTTATTTTGGTCCCCTGATTTAAACTCCTCTTCAGACATACCATCTGTGATTCAATCCGATACTGCATCCTCTGGGGTGCCCTCCCTCTCACTAGGAGCACCAAATACTGGAGGAGGAGGGCGCAGCACTAGCTCACTGTAAACTGAAGAAGGCCCCAAGCCTTGATAGCCTTACACCCGCTTATTACAAAAACTTTCTTTGAATTGCTTTCTCCACATGTAGCGTAAGCGCTCAACTCCCAGGTAAAAGGAAAGGCTATGCCCACTGACGTTCTTAGGGCTTACATCTCCCTGGTCCCTAAAGAGGGGAAGATTCTTCTCAGTGTGGCAGCTATCGGCTGATAGCCTTCTTAAATACTGACCTGAAACTTTGCTAAAACCCTGGCGAACAGACTGCTTCCGCATATCCCTCGACTAATACATAGACCAAGCAGGTTTTGTACCACTTCGTGAGCCCCGTGACAACATAATTTGTGTCCTTAACGTTCCCTTCTTCTGCTGTCAACAGACGATGAGAGGTATTCGATAGGGTCAATTGGCAAATAAGGCGAGCAACCCTGGAGCACATCGGCCTAGGGTCAACATCAGTTCCTCCCACTGTGTCCAGGGAAGCCTATGCTGCTGGTTGCATCCTTACCGGGCTCCCCTATGGGACAGGGGAGCACAGGGCAGAAGGTAGAAGCCCTTCCGTCACCTGTAAAAGTGATCCAGCGGCTGTATAGCCGCTCAGATCATTTTACCTAAATAAGAATCACCAGCTGAAAACAACAATACCAGGATCATGATAGGCTATTTTATAAACTAATAATGAAAAATGGTTCACTATTTTCATGATTTTTTTTTTACTAACTATTAAATATTTAAAATGTTTTTCACTTTTATGTGCTTTGTAAAATCATAATCTTCTTGTAATTTTAAACAGGTAAAATTATGAAATAAAAATGTATACTACTTTTTTTTTTTTTTTTTAGTTTTGTTACTTTTCTTGCCTAGGAATTACATAAACAAAAAAAAAGTTAAGAATTTTGCAAGACAAAACGTCACCAAAACAAAGCCTGGTAGCCTGGTTTGTCCCAAAATAAAAAAAAAAAAAAAAAAAAAAAAAAAAAAAAAAAGTATGTATTTGTTATTTTAAATATAAAAATTGATAATGTAATATAAAGAGATGTAAAAATTAGGGATGCACCGAATTTTTTTTTGGTGCCGAAAGCGATACCGAAAATAAATCTTCTTTGATCCCGAAAACCGAAACACCGATACCGAAAGTGACTGTTTTTAAAAATAGGATTTTTTAAAACAGCTTACCTGTAAAATCCTTTTCTTTCGAAGGACATCACGGGACACAGAGCCACAGTAATTACTGATGGGTTATATAGGTATCACTGGTGATTGGACACTGGCACACCCTATCAGGAAGTTCAACCCCCTATATAATCCCTCCCCCTTGCAGGGATACCTCAGTTTTGTAGCCAAGCAATATAGTGTATTAGAAGAGGGGCGGGACCTCTGTGTCCCGTGATGTCCTTCGAAAGAAAAGGATTTTACAGGTAAGCTGTTTTAAAAAATCTGTAGAATTGGGCCACTGATCCTGCTAAGGAGAAAACATCCTTCAATAGGGATTCTATCCTTTTATCTACAGGATCCCTGAGCATTGTCTACAGGACAAGTCAGGCTATTATTTACGGAGGAAATGGCGGCATCAATAGCCGGTATTCCCCACATTTTAATAAACTTTTCTTCCATCGGATAAAGTGTTGAAAACTTTCTCGGCGGAAAAAAACGTTTGTCTGGGTGATCCCACTCAGAATAAATAAGCTTTTCAAGTAAAGTATGAACAGGAAAAGCATGTGCTGCTTGGAAAGGTTTCAGTGACCCCAAAGCAGAAGAGGATTCTTTAGCAGTTTCAGGTATGGGCAACTTAAATGTGGAGCGGACCAATCCAGTGAGGATCTGCACTAAGACTTTCTCCTCTTGGGAAGTCGCAGAGGGTCCCTCTCCACCTGAATCCTCCGAAGAGGAATCATCCATCCCATCCCGATCCTCTGAAAGGGATTCATCTCCTTTATCCCAGATCTCCTCTGTCTGAGGGTCTTGGGGAACAGAGGAAAGCCTAGTGCGTTTTCTTCCACTGAGTGAAGACGTAATCACGGCCATTAATCTTTCCTCTAGACCATTAATGGTTGAGGAAAAAACCTCTTGTGTAATATATACAGGGGCTGAAGTGCCAGAAGCAGGTGTAGCCCCTGACCCCGATGGCCCTCCCTGGCTAGCCGTCCCTGGCCCATCTTTAGGGGGGGGAGGATGCTGCCGACAGGGGGCCCTCAGAACCTGAACGAGATCCCCTAGTGTCTCTGGTTCCTGGGGTGCTTGAACCTCTTCTACCCATAGTGCAAAGCAACAAGGTGTGAGGTATACAAATGAACACTGCCCGCTGAGCGATGTAGTCTGGCTAAAAGCCTTGCTACCCAATGCTCAGTCTGGTGTTACTTCAGTAAATGCTGCCTAGGAGAATGCCTGTGTCCCACCTTACATGCGACCGTCAGCTCTGTGTCTCTCAGAAGGCTGTGTGCACCTGTACAGAGTGCCTCTAATAGCCTGCAGCTGGCCTGAGTGGGAGTCTAAGCACCTGTGCTGACGTCCCGCCCCCTCCTCTACCGCCCCCCCCCCTCGAGTTTTGAAAAAAACGAGCGCTTCCCGCGCTGCCGACTCTCCTGTCATGCTTCCGGAGAAAGGCTGGGGATGGGGGGGGGGGGGGGGAGGAGGCTGGTAACAAGATCTGCCTGAACGGCTATCTTGAGAGATGGTGGCCATTAGGCCGCAGAGCCCGGGTGGTATAACCACTTTCTAGACCCCTGTGGCCCCTCTCTAGCCTGGGGGGGGGGGGAACATTCAAACATGAGAAATCCCCCTTTCCACCTTACCTGTTTGCAGCCTGCTTGATACGCTGGGACATAAACAGCGATTACAACACCTGAGACAGAGTCAGCATGTGTAGGTTTGTGCTCTTGGCAGCCCCCAGTGGTCACAATAGGCATAGCATGCATTTACCTTAAAGGAGAAAAGCCACTAGAACTCAAAAATTCTGTGGAATCTCCTCTTACCTTATTCAGCCGCAGGGTGCTGTTTACACAGACCCAATCTTCACCTCTCACGGTGGGCTCCGTTTGAAAAAACCGTCAGAGACTGGGGCCCCCATCAGTAGGGGGATCCAACAGTTCTGGGACCGTAAAGCACCTCGCCAGAAATTAGGAAGTTTAAAGCCATTTTCTGATCTGCGGGGTCCAGCTCTCTAAAAAGAGAAGCATTACGGGTAAAACCTTGTTTCTTCGGACACGAGGCCCGGGTACCATTCAATTCGGCCATGAAAAGACACTTTGAATGGATCCGGTTCGCCTGGCTTGCCCCAGTATAGGATATCAGGATATTCCCTTTGGAGCTCAGCACAGGACATCTTTACACGTCCATCACCTAAGACACTGGCGTAAAAACTGAGGTATCCCTGCAAGGGGGAGGGATTATATAGGGGGTTGAACTTCCTGATAGGGTGTGCCAGTGTTCAATCACCAGTGATACCTATATAACCCATCAGTAATTACTGTGGCTCTGTGTCCCGTGATGTTCGAGAAAGAAAATATTTTTATACAGGAGATGGTCAGAGACTGGGGACATGGTACAGGAGATGGTCAGAGACTGGGGACATGGTACAGGAGATGGTCAGAGACTGGGGACATGGTCAGAGAGTCAGACTGCGGACATGATACAAGAGATCAATGCAGCCTCACCAGTGCCCGTCAGATGCAGCCAGCCCGTGTCCCCAGTAGTGCAGCCCGTGTCCCCAGTGCATCCAGTGAAGGGAGAGGAGAGCCGCCGCCGCCTGTTTGATTACAGCGCCGGGAACATCACAGCTTTCATTTCAATAGCTGTGTTCCCCGCTGCGCGCCGTCACATACAGCCCCTCCCCCTTGTCCGGGCACTTTGATAGTCCAATGGGACGGGTGATCTGTCTATCAAAGTGCCCGGAAAAGGGAGGGGCTGTATGTGACGGCGTGCAGCGGAGAACACACAGCTATTGAAATGAAAGCTGTGATGTTCCCGGCGCTGTAATCAAACAAGCGGCGGCTCTCTTCTCTCCTACGATATAGGAAGCCCCCTGATAGGCGGCACCAGGCAGAGCCCCGCCCCTTTTGGTATCAGCAAAAACTCTTTCGTCTTTTTGCCGAAAGGGCCATTTTCGCCCAATATGTTTCGGCGGCCGAAATTTCGGTGCATCCCTAGTAAAAATGGATTTGGTCCGTTAGAGGGTATACCACTAAAATGGTTAAACACAACACATCTCTGGCCAGCAGTTCCAAATGTTTTGGCCTCAGCCTCTGAATTTTGAGTGGGCTCTTACTCTCCTGGCTCCAACAGCACACAAGTCTGACTCTCTACCCCAAGGTGGGATTCGCAATATAGGTGATCCGGGAATGCATGTAAAATAGCATGCATTCCCTGATCCACAGGCAAAACACGCTGCTCTTTAGCAGATGCACAGGGGTGCCATTAATGGCACCCATATGCATCATAAAGTGCAGCGTGTTTTTTGGTGGGTAAAACCGCATCGTGCCACAGCACCATGCAGCTGTGTTTATGAAAAAGGGTTGGGGACTGCTTCCCCTTCCAGAGTTTTGCCGTAGCTACAGAAGCCCATGAATGGACTGCTATGCCTGCATAAAATGCAGCATGCAGGACCTGCAATAGTGTGAACCTAGCTCAACTTAGAGAACCCCACTTTTTATTAGGCATCGGTGGCTAAAATCAACACTGCAGTGGGGTCTTACCTGAGGAGACACAACAGTCTGGGCACTACATTACAGCTTGCTAAGGGCTACTGCTTGTGTCCTCTAAAGCCATTTGACACAATACCCTGTGCTTTATTTCTAAGTTAAGCATCCATCTACAATATTCAATAATAAGCACAACTTAGATGTTCTGGCCGTACTACCAATGATTTATTTAGCATCCTTTATGAGCATTTCCTTCACAAACACAAAAAGACAGAAATCTTACCATTTTTGTCTATTCTATTTTATATTTGTCCCAGGTGACAAAGAATATTGTATTGCTCTCACAAAAAAGAAAAAGATGGGGTATCAAACAGCCTCACTTAAGATTCCAGAGGCAGCATGCTGTCCACGATTATAGACATTGCGAGACCCCAGTGAGCTGGATTTATGGCCCCATCTTCAAGGTGAACCTTTCATCTTTTATGTACTGTTACATGACATAAGCTCTGAAGCGCTGATTGAGGAGAGATTTGCTCATGGCAAGAGCGTTTTAATATAGATGCTTTCAAATACTGCCAGCATTGTCACACTAAATAAATGCAAAAGATACACCAAGGGGACATTTCAATGCAAAATAGCACAGGTAACCGTCACTTCCCAATTACTAGACTGAAAATGTCCTTGGCATGTGTTTACAGGCACCCAAACTGTGAAACGTATTAGAACTACAACGATAAAAAGGTCTCATCAACCCACATATAAATGGATTTAAAAAATGTTTTATTATGCATTAACGTTTAAAAGTTCTGTGAATAGTTACATGTTCTGACATTTAGAACAGTGAGCATGAACCTTACAATTAAAGATTTGGACAGTAACTGGATGTTGGGCTCAAAAACGGAGAGGTCAAAGTCTAGGATTACATCTAGTGATGTGACATATATACCGATATGTCAATCAGTAAATTAGTGATGGGAAACTGAAAGAGAGAGCTGAAGAGTACAGAGATAGTCTTCGTTGAATGTAACTGCATTTTAAAAATTTCCCTTTGGGATTAATACAGTATAGATTGATATAAATCTGAATAGATTTGTCTCATCAGCACAGAGAGAGTTTTGGACTTCATCCAAAGTTATCAACTTACCAATGGACGAGGTGAAAATAGAGAATAGAAGGGGTCCAAGGACAGAGCCTTGGGGGACCCCTACACAAAAGAGCAAAGCAGGAGGTAGAGTTTTGGGTGACACCGAAAGAGCACTTAAAATAAGTAGGAGTAGAACCAAATAGCAGAGTCTTGGAGGCCAAAGGAATTAAGTTTTCCAGGAGAAGCAAGTGGTCAGTTGTGTCAAAGGCAGCAGAAAGGTCTAATGATACGAGTACTGAGTAGTGGCCATAGGATTTAACAGTAAGTTGCTAGTGAGTTTTGGAAGGGCAGTAAGGGATCGAAAAGGTCATCAGTGTGATAGCAGCTTATAAAATTGTAGACTAGGTCAGTGGTTGTCAACTTATGAGCCAAAGGGGGCCTCAAATACAGCCCCTGAAAAAAACAAATGGGCGCACATAATGTTCAATACATGTAATGCAGAAACTGTAGACCTAATAGGAAGAGAAAATGAAGGTCAGAGAGTGTGGACATGCTACATTTTTGGGCTGGAGACTTGCTTGCAGAAGACAACATGAAACTGGGAACACGCTGAGCTCGGGTTGACACTGATGCTGTGCGGGACACCGCATGTAATTTGCACAGGAATCGCAGCATATTCCTATGCGAATTACATGCGGTGTCTCTGGGTGCGATTTGCAATTTGCAGAATTGGAGGGCATAGGTGTAAATACCCGATTCTGGAGCGGACAAAAAAAGGGTCTTGCTCAAGTTTGGTGTGAATGGGGTGGGATTTGAGCCATGGATTTGTATGGCTCAAATCCCACCCCATTCACACCAAACTTGAGCAAGACCCTTTTTTTGTCCGCTCCAGAATCGGGTATTTACACCTATGCCCTCCAATTATGCAAATTGCAAGGAGTTTGGCAAACCAATTTCGGGGTGTCATTAGCATATACTCAGCAATCGGTTTGCATGAACGGGTTGCAGTTTTGATGTGGTGTAGAATCTGCAGTGAATTTCCTGTGAATTTGCACCACATCTAGTGTGAACTGAGGCTAGTCTACTATCTCTGGATCAATGCTATACCCTAATCAATGTTTCCACTACAGAATGCTGAGGTCCAAGGGCCACACATCATATTCCCAATGGCCACACAAGGATCTCAGGCCACAGGTTGGGCACCGTGAGACTTTGTGTTCTAGGACTTGAGGTAAACAGGAGCAAGGAGCCTTTAAATAAATATGGAGGGTTAGGCAAGCTCTTTTTACAACCGACCTTGGCCTCTTCTTGTGCATCATTAGTTGGGAACTAGCCAAGGCTACTTAGTTTACTTTTTTGACCATGGGGTATTCTTTAAAAGCTGAACTCAAGGAATTAATCAAAAAACCCTTGCAGTGACACCCCTGCACTGCAAGAGTTAAATGATCATTAGACTGCAGGCTCCCTCTGTCTAAGCCACCAGTCCATCACTGCTGCCTCTTTAAGGTACTTCAGGCCCCGGTCGCAATCTCGCCTCCTCACATACAATGCAGGCATTATTAATTATGCACATAATAATGCCATCCACAGCCCAGAGCTTCTGGCAGAAGTGAACAGCACTGAAGCAAGGGATAGAATAAATATTACTCTTTATGCCTTCACCCCTAGACTAAAAACTGAGTGATCCCACTGCAAGGGTAGAGTTTTTCTAAATCTTAGAGTACAGCTTTAACCCACAACCAGGGATTACTAGACTTATACAATTTGATCGTTTTACAGTATTTTCATAGACTTTTTCAGGCTGGCCTTATCAAATCCCTCTGCTCATGCCCAAAGAGCACATACAGCATGTATGTGTTGGACCCCCAACACATGCATCGAAGTCAATATATTTTGACTTATTAGCTTCATCATCAGGGCCATGGCGGGAGCAGATGCTGCATGAGGTGGCCACTGTTAACAGGCTCCATCACTGAAGAGGCTCAGCTGCTACAGTTGACTGTGCGATAGGCAGGTAGCTCAGGAAAGCTTAAAAACTGTGGTTTGTTCAGCACCCAATATGGACACTCCGGCCTCAGTGCCACCCCCCCACTGTGCCTCCATGACTTCCTTTAATTGGCCTCCTTGGCTGCACAACCCTACTTATGGTCAGAGTGTTGCTGAAACCGGTTCATGTTTGATAAGTTGTTTTCAGCTAGAAAGGTTCATGATCGAGGGAAAAAAAAAAAAAAACACAAAAAGGATTTTAAAATATTTATTCTGATGTTTACTGAAAAGCTCTTCAGAATAGAAAATGTATCCTCAGAAGTACATTAATTCACATGCCTAAAATATTAATGCTGGTCATGCAAAGAGAAACATGTGCAGGATACACATAACTTTGGTCCAGGCTTTTGATAGTATCACCATGTAAGTGATACAGTTCATTTCAACAAAAAATCCTGAGGAGACCAGTGTCAAGGGTGCAAATGATTTGTAAAGGTTAGGCAGTATCTACCATGGGCTATTATCTACTCATGATACGGCTGGCTCTGTGCTGCAGTCTCTACAGGGAATACAATGAAATCTCACCTATCCATTCATCAATTATTCCTCTGAATTGTCAGCTTGCATGGACAGAGCTCTCAATCTCATTATACCATTTTTACTAAAATTAATGTTTTTGTTCAAATGTTTTATGTACTAGATGTGTGCGACTTACTCCTCAATAATACTTACTTTGTACAACATAATTAGAGATGATGGCACTAGTATGCATGCAACAGTAAATATGCTGCTCCAGCACCTACCAGACCCTGTCGAGAATAGACCTCTCATTGGGCACAGACTTTCTTCCATGGGTGTCCAATATACAGCATTTGACAAGGGGATTGTCAGATCACTCCCCCCTCCTGGTCACTGTCGACAGAATTAGACCAAGGATAAAACCTAATTGGCGGGTTCCCGCTTTTTGGTTGCAGGTACTGCCCCAGGGGGACTCCCTGGGTAGGTCCCTAACTGAATTTTTCCACATTAATGATGGCTTTGCCTCCCCCTAAGTGGTTTGGGACTCTATGAAGGCGTACTTACGGGGTATGTTACTCAAAGCCATTAATATCCATTGAAAAAAAAAAAATAAATAATCTAATGTAGCTTGGGAAAATCTAGTGACTGAAGTGCAGCAGAGGGAAGCTCAATATGTTCAGGACCCTCTCCAATCATTCAGCATAGAAAGATGCCCAATTGATGTATAGGCGAACAGCTGTAGAAAAAGCTGAACACTAGCTTTTATTCTAAATGCCGTGGTTTTGAGGAGGGAGAGGGAACAGGTCACATGCTGGCAGTAATTGTGAGTTCTCAGAGAGACACAAATTTTTAAGTTCTTCTAATACAAACGCTAGAGGGTACCTGTACAAATGAGCAGCATAACATACTGAGATCATTTGGTACTTTCTATAGCAACTTATACCAGAGTAAAGTAGATTACCCAATGGCACAGCCGAGGGTATTCTTGGACCCTCTAAAACTACCCTCTCTTTCAGCTATAGCTAAATGGGAATTAAATGCCCCGACACTGGACGAGCACAGCCAGGCAGTGGCAGACTCTGCTAATGGAAAGGCCCCGGGTCTGGATGGCTTACCGTCCAAAATTTTAAAAAATGGGGAGGTGCTGCTTCCAAAACTGTTGAAGACCCTTAATGAGGCATTTGAATCCTTTCAGTTCCGATTCCATGCCTGCATCATTCGTCCACTTTTGTGGCTCACCCTCTCAGTTTCCCGAATGATGCCTGCATCATAATACTTCCAAAATCGGGTAAGAATCTCCTGGTACCAGAGTCTTACCGCCCCATTTCACTTCTGAATTCGGATGTGAAGATTCTTGCCAGGATACTGGCGACAAGACTTAGTAAGGTGATGCAGGGGGTTGTTCCATCCGGACCAATCCAGCTTTATCCCCACTAGATCCACGGCAATAAATCTAAGGAGACTTTTTCTGAATATGCAGATACCATCGGATAACCCTGGGAGGCGGCCATCTTGTCACTCGACGCTGCAAAAGCTTTCGTCAGCATCAAGTGGATATACCTGTGGTAGGTTCTAGGGTTGTTTGGTCTTGGAAAAAGTTTTATCCATTGGATCAAGCTACTCTATTCAGCCCCCAGGGCCTGTATGCAAATTAATGGATCAGTCTCCAAATTCTTCCCATTATATAGGGTACACGGCAGGGATGCCCCTGTCCCCACTATTATTTGCTCTGGCAATAGAACCCCTGGCTGCAGCTGTTAGGCAGTCTGAAGCTAGCATATTCCAGTCACAGCGTGTTCAGTCAGAGCGGGGCAGTCACAGCGTGTTTCTGTCAGAGCGGGGCAGTCAGAGCGTGTTTCTGTCAGAGCGGTTATCTTGTAGCATGCTCTGTCATAGCATGTCGGTGCCATGCAGTTGCGTAATACACCAATAGCCATTTCATCTTCGTTTGTTTCCATGTCTCATCGTACTTTTCCGTTCAGGTTTCTTTGTATACCTGGGTTTAGTTAACTAGTGCTCACATCTCAGGATCTGTCACGTCTACAGATCCATACGGGCTGAGGTTTTGTTTTTTTATGATTGTTGACCACAATACATACATCATACAATGCATGTTCATTTCATTACACCTGTACGACTACCCACCATGGTCTGTGGGTACACTAGCCCTGAGTATTCCGTTTTAATTACCTGTCTTTGCACTGCAGGTCACTTGGGCTCACTTACTATATACACTAGGGTGGGGGTCATGATCAGGTTTATTCACGCGCTGTGGTTTTGTCATTACTGCTTACGTCCTCATACTCAGGTAGGCACAGAAGGATGTTGTTGTTCTCTTGTCTGGTTGTTTGTTGTCACTTTATCTAGTTTGCATGTCCTTGGGTTTGGGCATGCCGCACGTTTCAGAAGTAACTAATTCACGTTCATCCTTCAACCCCACGTGGGGGTTCAGATTATGGTAGCACTCAGTCATTAAGGAGTTGGTCTATAATTAAGCACACAGAGGAGGTTTTTCACAGGGGTTTTCCTTTGACGGTACGCTTCGGATTGTTTCCAATTCCGTCCCAGCTGCTCCCATCCACCAGCATGGAACATGTTCTGTACATTATTCTTTAATGCAGATTCAGGTGGGTTAAATATGCTCTCCGCAGCCTGTTACGGTTGTAAGACAGGATGGAGGTGATTGAAGCTTGCTCGGTCAGAGACGGGGTGTCAGCGCACCCCCAGCTCCTGCTCTTCCTACATTCCTGCACGCAAGGTCAGCATCGCCTCAGTCCACCGGTCTAGTCAAGCCTTCTGGTTTAGTATGCCTGAGCCAAGTATGTTCCTTGTCAGGGGCTGTGTTGGAATCTCCCATTACCAGTCTTCAGACAGCCCCTGCTGGAAGATTTTCAGGCCTGCACGCGGGCCTCATCACTATCTCGTCGGAGTCTTTCGTATGTAGTATCTTGGCTTCAGCAGCCATTGTCAATTAAGTTATTGGGAGGCAGTCATTTCCAAGGGGTGCTTGGTCTGGTTCTTCACCTTCATTCTGAAGGCAGTGGGTCGGCCCACCGGGGTGTCCAGTGGCAAGTTTCCGATATGGTTTGTTACATTTTGGCTGCCCTCTTTCCATTAAAGTACTCGTCCGGGGATTTGACGATTCAGCACTTTCTACAGTTGGGGGGGGGGGGGGGGTATTGGATATCACTAATGCTTGAAGCTACTTCCATCAGACCTGCCTGCTGGTAGGGCAAGATAAATGGCGCAGATGTCGTTTCACTACTGGACTTACCCTTGGGTCAAAGCAGTCCTTACTTCAACACCTTTGCCAAGCACTTCATTGGATCTTGGGTATCTGCGGGGGGGGGTCAGGGGTTAATTCAATTAGTCGATTTCCTGTTGCGTAGAGATCCTGGTTACCACCCAGGGATCTGCAGTTTTTCTCAGGGTGTTTGCTGAGCCATCGTCCCCTTGATGGCCCGCAAAGTGGTAGTCCAGGCCAATGTCATCATTATTCTGGGTTGCACTCTCGGCTCTAATCTCTTGATTGCCAGGTTGCCTGGAGAATTGGTCAGGTACGTCAGACCATTCATTTTTTGTCAGATCCCCAGTCTGTTCAAAATGGAGGCTTACAGTCACTTTAGGTATGCTGAATCATGCCATGAGATTTATTCCCTAGGATGGATTCTGGCCCTCCTTCCCCTGTTCAGGACTACGACTCGGTTGTCAGGTTACAAACAGAAGCACAACCCAATTTAAATCACGTGGGACCAGTTTCTGTGTATCTGGTATGGTTTCTCCATGTTAATGATGCATATTGCCACAGCCTACTGGCCTTATCCGCCAACACTATTGAACATATCTATTAGGTATTCAGCACTTCAGACCCCTGCAAACTACTGTCAGTTTGTCCACTTTTGTGGCTCACCCTCTCAAACTTCCCCATACCAAGATTAGACAGACAGGCCAGGGGTTCATGGGAAGTTCACAGAGCTACTTAACTGGTGTCCATTTTAAAGCGTTCGATCCTCTCTGAAATTATTTTGCAGGGGCTCCACAGGTCAGCCCTTGCTCCCTTTCCCCCACATATCTTCTCACTACAAGCAGTTTGTTCTCATGTCTGGGTTTTCCCTCAGAAACTAGGCTTAATCCAAGTGATTTACGGGACATTTATTTGGGTTCTGGGCAGTTTCCAAATAGGGAGTCCGTTCTTATAAATTCACGGGATGTTGGTTTACCTCCTGTTATAGCTGATACATATCGGATCTGTATACTGAAGCCATGTGGATGTGCACTACTCTACTAGATGGATTGTTACCTACCCTTCATCAAAAAAGAATATAATATAATATAATATAATATAATATAATATAATATATATATATATTTTTTTTTTTTTTACGGTTTGAAAAGTGGTACAAGCTGTGTGGCACTATAAAATCTACAGGCATACCCCGCTTTAGGGACAGTACCCACGAGTATACAGAAAGTGCCTCACAAGTACAAACATTCCCACACCGTGCAGGCACAGTAGAAGGAACTGTAGCTCTGAGCACATAGCCTCCAGTATGCTCTTCCTGTGTGTATCCTGGCCGCCTCCCCACCTCCGAAATTACATTCACACAGTGGTTCTTCTGGTTTCCCGGTCAGCCACAGAACACCATCCAGCCTCTCCACAGCACCAGTGTCCTCGTGCACAGCGCGATGTCTGGGGGATGGATTGGAGCCCCCCCTTGCATCAGATGAGCCTATTTACATTTTCTTCCTGTGAGTGTTCCCCTGACACCTCCACTACAGCCCCTGACGCCCCCACTACAGCCTGGAAGTGAAAAAAGGTATTGCTTCACTTTAGGTACATTTTCGTTTTACGTACATGCTCTGGTCCCATTGTGTACTTAAAAGTGGGGTATGCCTGTATAAGATTGTTCCCTCACCCCAGAATCACCTATCAGTGCAAATTGTTATACCAGCCAATGATGAGCGGACTTGTCTTCCTAGTCCTTGTGCTCTCCTCTATCCCTCTGCTTCCAGCTAGCAGCCCTCTGATTTAGGGGAGAGTTCCCACCTTCCTCCACCCACTCCTCCTTCCCCTTTCTTTTGTAGCTGTGGTTAGGGGGTTATTCAGATGGCCTCGGTGAGGAGATATGCCACTTTCCAGCTTATGCCTGCGATCTGGCAACATAAGGGGTGGTGGTCTGACTTCATGGGAGGTGCTTTGCAGGCCCCTGTGGGTGGTATGGTGTAAAGATTTTTTTGCCCCCATCTGGCTAGTGAATTTATTAGATACTGTGGTGTTTGGCACATTAAGACAGAAATTACACTGCATTTACTACTTTGTTCACAAGAAGGTAAATTGATGCATTATGTAATTTGTATAGCTTGCACAAGGCAGTTGCTAAGCCTCAGAATTCATCCTATTTGGCTGTTTGCTGAAATTCGATTTCTGACCCTTCCAAACAGGATTGGTTGAGGATCTCAAATATAAGGGAACCTCTTACAGCTCCACACCTTTAAATCAAGTTTTAGCCACAAGCAGACTTTACCAAATTGTTAGACCTAGTGTATGTCCTTGCATCTTCTGAGACAACAGAGTAAACCTGTCATGACATAAAACAAGAACACGTTCAGTGACGAACCCATTTTTAAAAGCAAAGTGCACATTTATGTGTTTACCACCTTCCCCTGAACTGACCCCCCCTTCTGATCAATGCATGATCACCTCAATCCAACAGTTCACTATACTAGACACAGTAGTGATGTACAGGCTGCAGGATCAGACCACTGAACGCAGTATCGGACCTGGAACCCAACACTCCTGGAAGTGTCTATTACAGTACCTCCATAGTCCACCCCGGAGCCTAATCAATTCAGTTCATGTGCCACTTGTCACGTGGATTTGACCGGTTGCACATATAGGCTCTTGTTGGCAGTCATCTGCTTTTGCCTGCCACCCGCCTCGACCTCTGCCTGGATGATGACTCTCTTGCCTGCCACAACCGCTGTGTCGACTCCCAACTACTCTCTTGCCTGCCATCTTCCTTGACCTCTACTCAGACCATTGACCTTCTGTTATATCCCACACTGTCTCCCCAGCATAGCCATCCTGTTCCTGCGCCCCTTTGGTGGGGCCCTGAGATCCATGACTTGATGTCATCTTGCAGAAAAGTGAAGCAAACTAGGATATTTTGAACTGAACATCAATATGATCAGCTACATAGGTGCAGAGATCATGTTTGCTCACATAAGTGCAAGAGAGATCCGATCATACTCTTGAAGTTTATGCCTACTCTTTTATGTTTTTTTAAAAAAAAAAAAAAAAAAAAAAAAAAAAAGCTATGCTGTCCGATAACCACAATTTTTCATAAATAAATCACAAAAAAAAAAAAAAAATAAAAATCATATGGGATGATAATAGAATATACCGGTAATTCAGATAGTTCTTTAAAGGAAGTATGTTTTTTTTTGTTTTTTGTAGTTTTATATTTACCTAGGTGGATGCTGCATCTGTCCCCAGTCAACTCCACACTGAGAACCAGGCAATCGAACATTGCCGATGGCTCGGTTCTCACAGCTCCCCGAGCAGAGAGCTGCTGACTGTCGACCACAACCAAACCAACGAACCACATAGCCCACCCTGATGCCGAGGGTCCCTGCTTTGCAGTGAGGCGTTTATTTTTGGTAGATGAGCAAACGAAAGAAACAACCGCTGGCCAAGATGAATGTCACCACACACTCCAGCCAAGATGGCCGCCGTAACACAACATCGCACTGTATCTCGCCTGCATCTACCCCTGATCTCTTTGAGGAAGCCCCGGATACCTCTCCACCATCCTCTCCGAGTGTCCTGGACCCCCCGAACGTGTCTTAAATATCCACTGGAGAGAATGGCCCGGATGGCGGGACTGGGCCTACACTGTTGGACATATTACACACCATCAAGGTAAACCACACTGATCTAATAGGGATGGTGGCTGAGATGAAAACAGACTTTGCAATTATGTGGCAAGATGTACAAAAAATATGGGCCCGGGTTACTGAAACCGAATGCCGCATTAGTGATCTTGAAGATACGGTTAACACCCTATTGCCTAAATTTAATACATATGGTGGGAAGATTGCAACCCTAAAGGATACAGTGGATGACCTGGAGAACCGCCTCCACAGAAACAACCTACGGTTGGTAGGTCTCCCTGAGCAGGTGGAGGGGTTTGACCTGGTGGCTTTCATGGAAAGCTGGCTGGAGCAGGAGTTCAGCCGTGACCAACTACCCACGTGCTTTGTGATAGAACGGGCCCACAGCATCTCGGGTTGGCCTTTTCCTGCAGGAAATCCTCCCCACACCATGGTGATCCATCTGCTAAATTACAGGGGCCGAGACTCCATTCTTGTGCTGCTAGCTTGAAAGGGAGCCTTAGGATCAACAACGCGGTGGTCTCGCTTTTCCCGGATTACTCAGTGGCAGAGCCAAATATTAGCAAGTCAAGCAGAAGCTGCGGGAGCATTCCGTTCAATATGCCATGTTATTTCTGGCTACCCTCCGGGTTGTCCATCAGGGAAAGACTCATTTTTCCAGTCTCCTAATGATGCCCTGACATGGTGGGAATCGCTGCCACTGCTTCCCCAGTCCCCTGCCTGACGGAGTTACATTCATCCTATAGGCCTACATTTTCATTGAGCTGTGGGACTTGCAGCAACTCTTCTAATGTGTGGTTTGGTCAGCCAATACATCCGTCTTGCAGGAAATTCCCAGACCCTCTTCTACTGAGTTGGCATGAGCTGCTATGGGAGATAAAATGTTAAATCCTCCTTTTTTGAACATTGACAGTTCTCTTTTCGTTCTATAGGTAAAGGCCATGCACCCCATGCATGGTACAAGTTTAGGCTCTAGGCCCGCTCTGTTTGCTTTCGTAGCCTTTGTTCTCATGTACATAGTTTTATTGATGGGTGTATGAAGTATGGATGGTTGTTTGAATGTGCACTGGAATGTCTCACATGTGGCACTGGGATCATGACTGGACTCTGGGAGGTTTTGCCCTCCCCCCCTTTCCCTGCCCTATTGATAACCCTGCTATACTATGGCTGCATTAAATTCTTTGCTCTGGGAATGTCTGTGGTCTGAACTTGAAGTTCAAAAGAGCTTTGATTTTTGAATGGATCAAACATCTCAAACCACATATCCTGTGTCTACAGGAAACTCACCTGATGGGTTGCAAAGTTTTAGCCCAAAAAAAAAAAAAAAAAAAAACCAATGGGTCTCCCATAACTACCACTCCACATATTCCAGCTATGCCCAAGGGGTGGCAATTCTGATCTGTAAAGGGCTGGCCTTTCCCTGTCACCAGGTACTCTCAGATCCTAAGGGCCAATATCTCATCTTATATGCCACTATACATGGGGTTCCTATGTTACTGGTCTCAGTTTATGTCCCTCCTCCAGTCGCGGCTGCAATGTTTACTGAACTGAGTGCAAAGCTCTCCTCCCTACCATTATGCCCTACGCTCCTTGTAGGGGATTTAAACTCGGTGCTACAACTGTCTCTAGACAGATTAAAACCAAAACCTTTACTGTCTGAATCTAAATTGATCCTTAGGTGGTGTGAACATTAAGGATATGTAGATCTCTGGCCTTGGAAATGCCCTACTGTTAAAACCTTCTCATGCTAATCTAAATCTTATTGTACCTTCTCCAGGTTGGACTATGCACTGACCACCAAGGACTTCCTTTCATTTGTCCAGTCAATTGCCTATGTCTCCCAGATGGTGTCGGACCACTCGATAGTACAGGTAACCTTGATTCTGGGTCATAGACCCACATTTTGGGCCTGAAAGCTCAGTCCCCTCTGGATCTCCACGCCTGAAATCCATGAATCCATCCTATGTTTAACTATTGGCCTCTACCTCCAGCACCATGACTACAGTGCCAGTATAGGATGCATTAAAGATGGTATTGCGGGGCTCCTACATATCATGCCTCAAAACATTATTGATCTTCTGAGCGGGCTCTACATACAAACACTAGAACAGTCCTAAGATACTGTTAGATCCCGACATATAGCAAACCCAACCTCTGAATCTTGCAGGGAGTTGGCAGAGGCCCATAATACATTGCAACTACATATGGTTGGACATAACAAAAAAAAAAAAAAAACACAGCAACTGTACATATGAGCATGGGGGGGGGGGACCCAGAAGGCTATTGGCCTTTCTTGCCCATACTGACTTTCAAGACAGTTCAATCTCTGCCATACAACTCTGATGGGTCTATTCTTCCGATCCTTTCGTTATCATTCAGGGAGTTTGCATCCTACTATGATGATCACCTGATCCTTACAGAGACTGCATTTACATTATTTTTCTCCTCTATAGATTTCCCTGCCACTTAGTGACTCTCAAAGACACCTTCTGGACCAGCGATAGAGGAAGTGTAGACTACCATTTGCTCTCTGCCTTCCTCTAAAACTCCTGGTCTAGACGACCTCCCCTTTAAGTGGTATCAGGCATATAATCAAAACACTTGCCCCTAAACTCCTTGCCACCTTTTGTGCATCCTTGGATCTGGGAATACTGACTCAATGAATGATGCACTTATGGTCATTATACTTAAGCCTGGTAAAGACAAGCTATTATGTGGGTCCTACCGTCCCATCTCCCTTCCAAATATTGATGCAAAAATACTAGTAAAAATCCTAGCACTACGGTTGCAGAAAGTTATACCGTCACTTATCTCTCCCGATTAATCAGGGTTTATGCCAGGCCGGAACACCTTTGACAACATCCGGAGGTTATATCTACATATCCATAAGGCAACTGATGAATAAACGCAGTGGTCTAGTGCTTTCTTTAGATTTACTGAAAGCATTTGACACTGTTCGATGGTCCTTTTCATGGGAAACTAGGTTCACAATATTTGAAATGGGTCCGCCTACTATATGCGGATCCAAAGGCTAGAGTTTGTACTAATAGGGATGGCTCCTCGCCATTTTCACTAAAGAGAGGTACTAGGCAGGGATGCCCCCTCTCTTCGCTCTCGCCACTGAGCCCCTTGCATTGGGGGGGGGGGGGGTATCTGCTATGGTCCGCTGACAGAGAAGATTTCCCTGTATGCGGACGATGCCCTCATGTACCTTGACGGCAAAGAAAGTTCTTTCAACAAGTTAATACAGGTGGTGGAGGAGTTTGGTGAGGTGTCTGCTCTGAGGGTTGGCTGGGAGAAATCTATAGCTTTTCCTATTGGTCCTTCTTTTTCCACTGACTACTGAGGGGCTCTGGTTTACAAACCACCCATACCTTCAGATATTTAGGGGTCTATATACACACACACACACACACACACACACACACACACACACACACACACACACACACAAAAAATCTCTAAATATGAGGAACTCATATTGCTCCACTCGTTAGATGACTGATAAGCTTTGTGTATGGTCAGCGCTGCCACTTAATCTCATAGGTCGTATAAATTTTTTTTAAATGTTTTACCAAAATTTTTATAATGGTTTTAGAGCGGTCCCTGTCCCCCCCCCCCCCAAAAAAAAGCTCTTTTTGACTACTGAATCCATCCACCCTCTCATCTTTCCTATGGAATAATATCCAACCTCGGATTGCGAAATCATCTCAGCAGGCATCTGAATCCTCAGGTGGTCTCGCATGCCCAAAATTACTAGGGTTGTCCCGATACCACTTTTTTAGGACCGAGTACAAGTACCGATACTTTTTTTCAAGTACTCGCCGATACCGATTACCGATACTTTTTTTTTTAATGTCACGTGACAGTTTTTTTTTTTTTAACAATGCTTTCTTTTTTTTCGGGGGGGGGGGTGAACGGTGTCTGTGTGTTTTTGTTTTTTTTTTACAATTTTTATTTTTTAAAATAATATTTTTTTTTATTCATTTTTGCAATATGTTTTTTTTTTTTTTTTTTAAATCAGCCCTGTTGGGGGGCTTTGGTGAGATATCAAGGGTCTTAACAGACCCCTGATATCTCCCCCTTGAGACAGAGAAAGAGACAAAGGATAGAGATTCCCCAGTCCCTTTCTCTGCAGCCTCAGCTCACTGAGAATGAATGGAGAGAAGACAGCGGCTCCTCTCCATTCATAAACTGACACATTGTAATCACAGGAGATTACAATGTTTCAGTTATGTGAATGGACAGAGTCAGCTGACTCTATCCATTCACAAAGGAAGGAGGAGGGGGAGAACGGAGAGGCACAGCAGAATGGAGGAACGGAACGGAGGGGGACAGAGAAGGAGAGGGGGACAGAGGAACGGAGGAACGGAATGGAGGGGGACAGATAAGGAGAGGGGGACAGAGGAACAGAGTGGGCATGGAGGAGGATGAGGTGACAGTCAGCGGTGATCGCGTGGGGAAGTTACAAGCACCGATCACTGCTGTATGTCACTGAAAGCCGCTGAAAGCCGCGGGGGGGAAGCTTGTAACTCCCCCACACGCCGATCACCGCTGACTGTCATAGTATCGGCGGAAGCATCGGGAGCATTTGCCCGAGTACAAGTACTTGGGCAAATGCTCGGTATCGGTGCCGATACCAATACTGGTATCGGTACAACCCTAAAAATTACGCAACTACTTTATTGCATCTCAACTCGCTTATATCTATGATTGGTTGCATTCTGACCCTCAGACCCCCTCGACAGCTCTCTTATTAGCCTTTTTTGGTTTGGCCACTTCCCTCAAAAGATGAATTGCATAAAGCACTGAGATCCAGGTGCTCTCCTCATTCTCCTATAGATGTGGGTTCCTTAGCATGGAAAGAAGGGGGTAATATACTTATGACATCGGATCAGGGACCATCGCCACACACTCCCATATGGAATAACCCCAACCCCCCTGAACACTATGGACATTCGGATTCAACCTGGTGGGTTAGTTTCGAGGTCACTCATCTCTCACATATTGTCAGTGGGAATACATTTTTACTTTCAAACAGGCAGGAACGGGGCATAGACAGCAAATTCTTTTTTAAATACCGGTTACTCCGGCAGGCCATCTGTATGCAATTTGGGGCATTGACTATAGAGCTCACAGAAAATTGGGAGAAAATCTCCCAATGGGAGATTTTCTCTCCTACCCCGAACTTACCAAACTGGTGACAACATTCTACAGCAGACTGTCTTTGAGGGGGTTGGACCCGTTTCAGAACTCACACGGTAAATGGTTGGTGTTGTTGCCTAAGCTCTCTTTGCAGGGCTGGGAAAAAAAAGTCACTGAGGTTTGTTTTCAAGATATCATTAGTACTGCTGACCAGTTCATCCAATTTTAATTTATACATCACTTACATTATAGTCAGCTAAAATTGTCTCACATGGGTTTGGAAATTGCTGCTGTTTGTTCCAGATGTAATCTAGTTGATTTATTTCACATGTTTTGGAGCTGCCGAGGACTGTCCTCTTACTAGAGGGATCCGTTTGTTTTTTTAAAATTCAGCTGACACTTCCTCTACCTCAGACCCCAGAAGTTGGACTTTTAGGTCTACTGAACGACTTTGTACACAGAACCCATGCTCAATTCCTAGTTCACACAGTTTTGTATTATGCACGTAAAGTTATACTATTGCACTGGAAATATTTCAACTCTCCAACGACCCAAACCCTTTTTCGTCAATTCAAACCTATACACAAAAGTAGAGCATGTACAAAAAACAAAAAAAAAAAAAAAAAATTCACTAAAGTGTGGCAACCATGGCTGGATGTCTCCAATTAATTCTGGGGTACAATCTTGTGATCCCAAATGGTCTAATTAAGGTTGATCTGCATTGAGTTGTATTTTTACACCCAATGAGGAAATTGAGTAGTTGAACTGGATATTGTCTAATATGATATTATATTCCTGTCTTTATGTAAATTAGGAGTGAGGTGGGCTGAGATTCGTGCTGACCTATTGTATCCTGGTTCCTAGTTCCCCTCTCCCGATACTATAATTTTTTGGGGGTGATCATGGTGGTATATCATTACTTTAATTTGGTTGCCAAGACCCACATGGATGCATTTGGTTTTCTGTAATACATCGCTGGTACTTTGTTTCTCCCCATTTTACTGTATTGTTCATTCTTGTGTCTTCATGTAAAACTCACCTTTCAAAAAAAAGATTTTGAAAAAAAAAGTATTCTTTTGGGAAAGAGAGCACCAAGTACATTTACCTATCATCGTGCGAATCCCTTATCTTGCAGGCTGCTACTTCATGTAACAATCCTTAGTTCATGCCACCAGGTATTGCCCAGAGCAGCTATCTTTCAGTGCTGCAGGGGTGAACTGCAGCATCTGCAAACGTGAAGAACTTGCTCTGCTCGCTAACCCCTTCCTGTTCCCTCCATCATTCACAGAACTCCTACTACTACTGTCCCACAGTGCAATGCACTTTATGAATGGGTGGCAGAGATCTTGTCATTCATCTGTTCCTCCTCCAGTAACAGAATGTTATGTATTGTGGTACAAGCTCTGTGAAGAGAGGTGGAGATCTGCTCTTCTATTCACAGGGAGTGGTGAATTGGGGGAAAATAATAGTACAGGTTTTTAGAAAAGGTGGTGGAGATCCTGTCATCCATCTGCTCCTCCTCCATTCACAGAAGGCACTGTGGGAAAATAATAGTATGATTTCTGTGAATAGGTGGTGGAGATTTTATCATTCAGCCACACCTCCTCTATTCATAGAACGCATTGCATTGTGGAACAATAACAGATTATCTGTGAATGGAGGAGGGGCAGAACTGAAATATCCCAGCTCTGGGCAGCATGAAGAAAGGATTTTTAGCAGAAGCAGCAGCCTGCGGGTAATTGGGATATCATTGCACATAACTACCGGTAATGTGTTTCCACATTCCCATTACGGTACATGATGTTAAATGTTGCACATTTGCACTTTTTGTGCGTGTTGTCACGCAACACACATAAGGTAGCCCATATTTCAATGGGCTGCCCTACATAAGGGAAAGTAGCTTGTGCACCTTTCACGCAATTTGTCACAATTGTTGCATGAATAACCATGCATCTACTTGCCGAGTCTGAGGTGCCATTTACAATGAATGGTACCGTGAGCTCGATACGTGTTTATGACTAAATGTGATCACGTGAATGCTGCCTTAAAGTGGTTGTATTGTAAACCTTTACATACACCCAGTGAAGTGACTGGCTCAGGTGATAAATAGACATGAAACTAACCCTCTTACATAAGTTGTATCTGTTTATCTGTAGCCCTCTCTTCTCTACATCTATTCAAGGTGCTGAAGAATTTAGAAAAAGGGGGAGGAGAGCTAAAGGTACACTCTGCAGAGATTTGAGAGCTGATTGGAGGGAAGGGACACACCCCCCTCCACGCAGGAACAAAACTGAGGCTAGCAATATGCTGGAGATCCCTCCTCTGTCATTTTCTCTTGGTGTCGGGAAAACTTGTTAGAGGTGACTGATGCTGATAGCAGAGGAACGAAGCAGTAGACAAAAGTGACACTTAATGCTTTTATTAGAGACAAGTACACACTATAGAGGGATATGCTTTGTACATATTTCATATCTGAGGTTTATAACCACTTTAATGTGTTTTTAGATTGTAATATCTAACAAACAGGGCCCTCTGATTCGTCTTGTATTGAACTGTAATATACTGTAACTGTACTTTCTGCCCTCATCTTGTAAAGCAGTGTGCAAACTGTTGACGCTATATAAATCCTGTATAGTAATATATGGCACAAGACATGTTAAAGCAGTAGTAAACACATTTTATTTTTATTTATTTTTTTTAATACTTTTTTTCCATTTCATTTTTTTATTTGAACTCTTCTGTTATCACAAGGGATGAACAACATCCCTTATGATAGCATGGGCCAGGACAGGTGCTCTTTATAGAGAGATCTTAAACTCCAGATCTCTCCTCTGCCCGCCAAAGCATCTCATCAAACCGAAATCGGTTTGATCAGATGCTTTACAAGCCATTGATGGCTTGTAAACAAACCTACAGGTAAGATTATCATAATACTGTAATAAAAGTTTGCACCTACAGGTAAGCTTATAAGGTTTACCTGTAAGTACAAGGAATATCTCCTAAATTATTAAAAATTACCTAAACAGTTTGAGCAGCGCTTTACAACGTTACAGCAAACAGTACAGCTACAATACAAAAGGAATCAGAGGGTCCTGCTCGTTACAGTTTACAATTTAAATAAATAAATAAATAAAAAATGGCACCATTTAGATGAGATATTCACTATTTCTGCAGCCGGTGACGTCATGGACACATGCACACTGAAGGGACGGCATACTAAGTATGCCGTCCATTCAGAGCCCTGTGCAGCGATTGTGGCTCCTACTGTGCATGAGTGACATCATTGCGGCCCAGCCAGTCAATTGGGCCTGTAAACCCGGAAGGAAAACTAGGTGAAGCTGGAAGCCCTGTCAGTGGTGACAGCGTACCGCTGGAAGGCTTTGTTTTAAGGCAAGTCCTTCATAATGTGCTAGTATGCAAGGCATACTAGCACATTATGACAACTTGCAGGAGGAAGGTTTTTTCCCCAGACTTCACTAGCGCTTTAATGGAGCGCATGGTGTGAATGAGCCCTCACTGCTTCCATTTTTACTACTAAAGAAAGACATTCTTTAACCTCTTCTTGGCCGTGGTATGAATATATATGTCCTCGGAGCGGTGATATCTCTGTCACTACCGCAGCAACAATCGAGTTATCATTTATTACTGCAGGCAATGGGCTTTCATGTAAAAGTGATCTGAGTGGCTGTACAGCCACTCGATCACTTTTACAGGTGGCAGATGGAGGTCATCTCCTTTAGCCGCTGCCAAGTGGGACAGAGGAGACCGAGACTGATGTGACTGGTCTCAATGGAAAAGCGGGAGGAACTTCCGGTTTTGGTTTGTTTATAAGCCATTAATGGCTTGTTAAGCATCTGATCAAACCGATTTCGGTTTGATCAGATGCTTTAGAGGGCAGAGGAGAGATCTGGGAGTTTAATAGACTCCAGATCTCTCCATGAAGAGCACCTGTCCTGGCCCATGCTGTCAAAAAGGGATGTTGTTCATCCCTTGCGATAACAGAAAAGTTCAATTAAAAAAGTACAGGGTTAAAAAAGGATTAAAAAATAAATAAATAAAATGTCCCCCTGTGCAAATGTGAATGCACACATATATGTAAATGGTGAACATCAGAGTGAGGATAATAATTTTAGCTCCAAACCTCCCTTGTATCTCTAAGCCCCTGTCACACCAGGTGACAATACGCACCCTATTGTCGTCAGCAATGGCACTTTTCAAATCGGTGCAATGCCGACTGTGCGGTGCTGCATCGATTTGAAAAAGTAGTTCCTGCACTACTTTTGGCGATTTCAGGTGCGACTTGGATAAACATCTGTGCATGAAGCTGCACAGATGTCTTCCAAATCGCACTGACACGTGGCTTTGAAATTGTGCGATTTCAAATGAAGTCGCATGATTTCAAAGTCGCATTCAACAAGAACGAGGGCTAAGCTTTTAACCTCTAAAGACTTTCAAAAGCGTCGCCTATGACAGATTTTTAGGTACCGTTAATTGTCGCCGTTCCACGGACATATTACATTTTTAAGGAATGACATGTTAGGCATCTATTTACTTGGTATAACATCATCTTTTATTCTCTGCTTTAAAAGAAGCTATATCATGTTTGGGGGCTCTAAGTTATTTTGTAGCTAAATAAAAAAAAAAAAAAGCTGATTTTCCATGTATGAGAGAAATGTCAGAACTGGAAGTGGTTAAAGTATGCAGTAACAGCACATGGCTTCATAGTGCCTTAAAGCGGAGTTCCACTCATGTTTGTGTTTATTAAAAGTCAGCAGCTACAAAAAAAGTGTAGCTGCTGACTTTTAATAAACACACACTCAGCTGTTCCGCGATCCAGCAATGCGGCCACCCGAACCCTCAGTTCTCTCCCTCACCTCTCATTGGCATCACAAGTGTGGGCACCCAGCTGTGACAGCTTTCACAGTGCGCACCCAGCTGTGAAAGCAGGAGTCACACTGCGCCTGCTCAATGGCCGGGCAATCTTCTGGGACCTGTGACGTGTCCCAGAAGATTGCAGGGAGGGAGGGGGGAGAGGAGAACTTCTGTTTGAGTCACCTAGGCGGCCTGTGCAGAAGTGGGAGATGGGTACCTGTCAAAACTAGGTATCCACTCCCCCCCCCCCCCCCAAAAAAAAAAAAAATGACATGCCAAATGTGGCATGTAAGGGGGTTAGGAGTCCTTAGAGCGGAGCTTCCACCTTTGGGTGAAACTGTGCTTGAGGCTCGGTTCACATTGGTGCGATGTGGGAAACCTTGCGAATCCACAGTCGGTTCCCACATCGCACCTGACTCGCAGGCAGTTCACACTGCCCTATGCGAACCCTTGGGAGTGTCAATACAAAGTTAATTATGCCCCCAGATTGGTTTGTATATCGCAGCGCGAACGGTAAATTCGGACAGGAATTGAATCGCATGGGATCCAATTCTGGTGTGGACGAAAAAAAAAAAAAGTCCTGCACAAGTTTGGTCCGAATGCGATCCAAATTCAGGCTTACAATCTGTATGGCTGACTTTGCAACGTACAGACATCGCACCAATGTAAACCCAGGAGAGGGAAGGAGAGAGGGTGACCCCAGATCTCTCCATAAAGAGGACCTGTCACGGCCCACCCTATGTTGTTCATTGTATTGATGCTGATGTCAGAGCGAGAACAATAATTCTAGCCCCAGACCTCCTGTGCCATGCTAAACTGGTAACCTGTAAAGACGTTTAAAGCATCGCCTATGGAGAATTTTAAGAACTGTAGTTTGCCACCATTCCAGGGGCAGACGCAATTTTAAAGCGTGACATGTTAGGTATCTATTTACTTGGTGTAACATCATCTTTTATATTTAACCAAAAACAACTGTATTAACTTTAGTGTTTTATTTTATTTTTTTAATTAATAAAAAAACAAAATGCATTTGAAAAACCGCTGCACAAATACAGCGTGACATAAAAAATAGTAACACCCACCATTTTATTCTATATATATATATATATATATATATATATATATATATATATATATATATATAGAACATACGTTTTTTTGTTTTTTTTTTTTTGTTTTTTTTTTGTTTTTTTGTTTTTTTTAGGGGGGGTTCTAAGTCATTTTCTAGTAAAAACAAAAAACAAAAAACAAAAAAACAGTATATTTTTACATGTAGGAGCGAAGTGTCAGAATTGGCCCAGATAGGAAGTGGTTAAAAAGGAGATATAGACCCCCCCCCCCCCCTGTCAGACACTGAATACACTGAGGTGTGCACACCCTGCCATTGTCTGTGAGGAAGATCAGGAGCTTTCTTTATCAGTGATTAGATAGCAGGATACAAAGGTGGGATTCGTTGTATACAGAAGAAGATGGGGGGGGGGGGGGGTATCTCTATGTGAGGAAGGAGGGAAAGGTCAGCCTGGGTGGATGACATCGTACACTGTATACAGCCAGCTGTTCTACGAGCTCCTGCGTGCTTACCTTGTTTAGGTAGCTGGTCACCACCTCCTTAAAAGGGTAAGGATAAACCTTCTTCACGTCCATTGAGACCCCCATGCTGCCCTCACACTTCCCCTTTCACACACTTTTCCTCCTTCACACTTTTCTGCTCTTCTCTGTCTTAATAAAGCGCCATGTTTTTGAAGCCCTCCTTTCGAATAACTTTATTGTTCTGCTCACAGACACAAAGTCACACGCACACGTGTGAGAGCTGGTACGGAGTCACTCGCACAATGTCACATTCTTGTAGGTTTTGTGTCACATTAAACCGGCTTATCTCCAGGCAGCTGTCACCACTGCTTTGTGTACACAGCACATTCATGTGAACGAGGTGTACAGGAGAGTGAGTCAGGGACACCATGTGTGTTATACATACATTTATATATATATATATATATATATATATATATATATATATATATATATATATATATATATATATATATATATGTACATATTTGTTTTTATTCGTTATTGAAGATTTTTCTGTTATTTCTCATGTCCTTTGTAAATTTTCTAAGCTTCCTGTTTGACTTTAGCAAAGGTAGAAGCTTAAAAAATGAAAGAATAAAGATACCAGTGAGCTTCTGTAAGTGATCACCAATGGAACAATCTTAAATGCATGATCACAATATTGAATAAATCAATTCACATCCTAAGTGACAGTTCATAAAAATAAATCTTGAACAGACAATCCAATGGATAGGCGAATCTCCCAGTGATTTGACAGTGTTCAACATCCGACAAACACAGCGTGAAATGTGCTCATAAGGTTGCCATCCCCACATAAACTCACACCTCTTACCAGATTAGGATCTCAAGCTATAGAGATCTATCTCGCTATGTAAAATATCCATGGAACCCAGCAGGTGAGGAAGGGTCATCCCGATCAAATCCCCGCAGTAATGTCACCTGAGACAGTTGGTTAATACACAGTGGGGCATATATATCACTGACTCGCTGACACTCTCAAACATGGGCGGTGGCAGCCTGTCGATAGGGGGAGGACGGGCACTGCCCCCCCTATGAATGCTCCGGCCCCCTTATCTACATGCGTGGTTTCAAATCAGGGATTTTTTGGGTTTTTTTGAAGCACGTGATTAGAGCCAGAGGCTCTGATAGGCTTCAAAAAAGGGTGGGCTCAGAGCGCAGAGCACTGCGCCTGAAGCCCACCCAGATATGTGACAATAGCGAATGAATATTCGCTATTGTAACATTGATTCTCCTTCCGGTCAATAAGGAAGCGGGTCCTGAGACAAAAAGGAGATCCGATCAGATTTGCCACCAGGAGGAGAAGGCAGGAGACGCAGAGGAAGCGAGGAAGCAGCAGCCCGGAGTGCTGGTAGCTAGATGGGGTAAGTGCGGGGCCCCGACTACTGACTGACCAACCCGGGGGGTGCCACCTGTGACCCGGCCGACCGCCCGGAGAGAAGCTGCCCAAAGCACTGCCCGCGAGATGGTATAAGTGTGGGGCCCCCCGACTACTGACTGAGAGACCTGGGGTAGGCCCATGACCAAGCCGACCCGGGGGAGGTGGTGTATGGCATCCATAACCCAACCAACCGGGGCATGGTATCCAGTTGGATTGTTTGCCACCCAGCCTCCCCCCAAAAAAAACACCAGCCACAACTGGTGGAAAGAGGAGGATACTTCATGGTGCGGTATCCTAAAACAATGCATTTTATTAAAGGTAAACATGCACTTACACTTAGAAGATAAAATAACAGCGGTTTAAACACAAATGCAGGCTCGGCCGTGGTCCTCACCCACCAGCTTGTACGCAATGACGTCACAGATGTGGCTCCACCCAATGCGCTTCTCCATAATAGGCGTCAACTGGGAAAGAAGTAGTAGCTTGTAGATTGCTTCTACAACAATAAATTTATCCCTGTCACACAGGGATTATTGTACATAAAGCGGAGCTCCACCCAAAAGGGGAAGTTCTGCTTTAAGGACTCATCCCCCGCTCTTCTTGAAGAATCGGCACCGATTTTGACAGGTACACAATCCCACTTCCACTCTGACCACCTAGGCGATCAGAAACTGAAGTTCTCCACCAACCCCCTCCCCCCTGTCTTCTGGGATACGTGACAGGTCCCAGAAGACTGCATCCACCATTCACGATGCACAACGTCACAACGTAGCTCGTGCATGTGCAGTGGGCACCCGGCTGTAGAGCCGCAAGCTGTCACAGCGGGTGCCCATAGTTGAGGTGCCGGCGCCAAAGAAAGAAGACAGTGGGTGATACCGACTGGGGTGAACACACTGCTGGATTGTGGGACAGGTGAGTGGCTGTTTTTAAAAAGTCAGCAACTACAGTGCCACTTATCAGTGCCCATCAGTGCTGCCAATCAGTGCCTCATCATCAGTGCCACCTATCAGTAATGCCTATCAGTGCAGCCTCATCAGTGCCTCCTGATCAGTGCCGTCTCATCAGTGCCCATCAGCACAGCCTATCAGTGTCCATCAGTGCAGCCTCATCAGCACACATCAGTGAAGGATAAAAATTACCTGTTTGCAAAATTTTATAATCAACTATGAAAATATTTTTTTTTTCTTTAAATATTCGGTCTTTTTTTGTTTGTTTAGCAAAACCCCAGTGGTGATTAAATACCACCAAAATAAAGCTCTATTTGTGTGAAAAAAATGATAAATATTTCATATGGGTACAGTGTTGCATGACCGCGCAATTGTCATTCAAAGTGCGACTGAAAATTGGCCTGGGCAGGAAGGGGATAATTCTGAAGGTTTTTTTTTTCTTTGTTTTTACCTTTAACGGTAACTCCACTTTCATGAAGAAAAAAATAGCAGATAGAAAAAAAAATGATATATGGTATACAATTGCTACACAAGCCATAATTGAATGTTATTAAAAGTGACCTTTCCTTTTCAATGTGTGGCACTGTCCTTTACTAATATGCCCTTGCTCCTGTGCCATCATTTTAAAAAATGTTTCTGGGATTAGTTTGCAATATACTTCCAATTCACATGTGTTAGATGGAGCACATGACCTCATATGTCTCGTCTCACACATGCACTGTATGTTGTTACATTTATCTGCGGCCCGTTCTGGGAGGACATCATATGACGCCCACTCAGAACGACGAATGTCCTGCCCAGCTTATAGTCAATTGATTAAAGCGTTTGTTAACCCCCAAAAAATATATATAGATTCTGGTCCCTTAAAGCAGATTACACAGGACAGTGCTTGTGCTATGTAATTTGCCCCCCTCTAAACTGTAAAAAAAAAAAAACTCTGAACATTGAACTTCCTGTATGGCCTCTCTAAACAGACCACGATAACCAGGGCTGCTCCTCCCTGATTACCGTGGTCAAAGTGGCTCCCTCCGTGATAGGCTGCCCTGCTCTGCTCTCCCCCCTCCTTCCTGCTCCGTCCCAGCCCCGTCCCCTCCCGCCACTATTATTCTAAAAAAAAAAACTTAAAATTGTTACTGCCAGCCCCTCTGGCATAGCACGCTGTCTATGTTGTTATACTTACCTGTTCGGTGTAATGGTTTTGTGTTACTTTTCAGGAAAGATATATACAAAAGTAAGGCAAAACAATAACCACTTGCAGATATTGTTATGCCTTGCTTTTTGCAAGTGGTTTAACACCCCCCCCCCCCCCCCCCCCCACCGTCGTACGCTTACGCTGATGTTTCTCAGACTTAAAAAATTGCAATGATTGCCATTTTATTCCCTTGGGTCCCTGTAAAAAAAAAAAAACACACACACATATATATATATATATATATATATATATATATATATATATATATATATACTGTATATATACAGTATATATATATATATATATATATATATATATATATATATACACAGTATCTCACAAAAGAGAGCCCTCACATTTTTGTAAATATTTTATTATATCTTTTGACACTTACAATGTAAAGTAGTGAGTGTACAGCTTGTTTAACAGTGTAAATTTGCTGTCCCCTCAAAATAACTCAACACACAGCCATTAACGTCTAAACCGCTGGCAACAAAAGTGAGTACACCCCTAATGGAAAATGTCCAAATTGGGCCCAATTAGCCATTTTCCCTCCCCAGTGTCACTTGACTCGTTAGTGTTATAAGGTTTCAGGTGTGAATGTGGAGCAGGTGTGTTAAATTTGGTGTTATTAATCTATCAATGGGTCCGCGCTTCAGACTTTTAAAACACTGCTGCCCCCCTATGTAAGTAGAGAACACCTTAGTGATACCCCGAAAGGTTAAAAACAGAATATAGGGGATGGCGCTGTGTAAATGTGAGTGTTTAAAGTGCCAAGTGCTTTGGTGCGTAATATAATCCTACCTCGATACAAAAAGCATAAAAATAAATATAAAATAAAATAAAATAAAAGTTGTGAATTGACCAAAAATTAATCAATACGGTGAGGTGATAAATCCTTAATGGAATTGCAAGTAATAATAATCCCATCCATTAAGCAAACCCAATCCTAATATTGTCTAAATTGTGAAACGTGTGTGAACAAAATCCACTAAAAATGCAGAGTGACAAGTATCGAATCTAAAAAAGTTGGTTGTCAGACCACAGTGCAACCCACACAGTGCAATAATGTGCAAATACCGTTGAGAGTTGAAACCATTCTATTAGATGTGAAAAAGTGTATCAAAAAAATGTATCACAAAAAATTAATATTAACAAATATTCAAAGAATTATATATATATATAGTCCCAACTGCTGTATAGTACAAAAGTTCATAATGGTGATACCATTGCAGTGTAATAAATCGTATAGCGTATTTCCCAGAAGATTCTTCTTTAGCAGTGGAGATCCATGCAATAATTTTTAGCAATTTCCCCCAATGTGATTGTACTCACCGGAGCTCCCTGCCCCTGCAGGGGTATGAGCGTGTGATGTTAATCCTCAGCCTTTAATCGCTCCGATCTCACCGGTGCCAGTATTCTTCCACTCAGCCCAATCCAGGAGAACCACTTGTTGAGGAGGGGAGGGGGACTCACTGCCCTTTGCTGTAGCACAGATCCCAGCCAGGCATCCACTTTCATATGTTTAGATAAAAAATAAAGATTCCTTCATAGCGTAACTTTGTTTCTAATTAATATTTTATTTGTGTAATACAGTCCAACGACTGAATCCACTAAGACCAAATATAAAACGTTTAAAATTGATATTAAATCCACAGAGAGGGAGCTCACAGGCTCACACGGTCCGGGGACGCAGCGCTGCTTAAAAAACTACCGCTTGCGTTCCACCGGCCTAGTTTCCGGAACCACGGTGTGCGGAAGTGACGTTGTACGTGCCAAGATAGTCCCGCCTTACGCGTTTCGTTAATGGAATCCTTAAATCCATTAAGGATTTATCACCTCACCGTATTGATTAATTTTTGGTCAATTCACAACTTTTATTTTATTTTATTTTATATTTATTTTTATTTTTATACTTTTTGTATCGAGGTAGGATTATATTACGCACCAAAGCACTTGGCACTTTAAACACTCACATTTACACAGCGCCATCCCCTATATTCTGTTTTTAAATTTGGTGTTATAGCTCTCATTTTCTCATACTGGTCACTGGAAGTTCATCATGGCACCTCATGGCAAAGAATGTTTGTAAAATATTTACAAACATGTGAGGAGTGTACTCACTTTTGTGAGATACTATATATATATATATATATATATATATATATATATATATATATATATATATATACCCGTATATATTGGTCATGTGAAATACGTATCCTCAGTATTCTTTTAGTGCACCCCACGTAGTATAACCCACATGGGCACCACGACAAATAAACAACATGCGTTTTGTTGCAGGTAATTAACACATCAATCGAAAACTCTACAGCAGCCATAGATCTGAAAGAAGTATGACTCCTATTTCTAATCTTGACAGTCTTACAGCATATACATTTTCTACATGGATAGAATCCATTTTTATCAAAACTGAATTTTTGTATTTTCGATTGTCCAGGTGGATCTAAAATTTTCCCGACTACCCTGTCACAGAAATTAGGCGTCTTCCTATAAATACATTTCGGATTGGCAGGGAGGACCAAACCCAAGTTCCTATCCATAGTTAATATGTGCTTTTTAAATATAGTCTCATTCTCACGGAGTTGGTGATGAAAATCTGATATAAAACCCCATTGATGCTGATTAGGTACTGTCTGAGGTGGGGGACTCGAGTCACATGACTTGACTCGAGTCAGACTCGAGTCACCTGTTTGAGGACTTGCGACTTGCTTGACAAAATTAAATAAATGACTCGACTTGACTTTGACTTGTCACTAATGACTTGCGACTTGACTTTGACTTGGGCTATTTGACTTGCAATGACTTGGCACCACCAGTGCTGTGTCTTGGCCTAGGCAAAAGCCGCCCCCCCCCCACAAAAGAAAGCTCCCCCCGAGTCCCGGCTTCAGATTAGATCAGTATTTTGACTTAATTTGTGACTTGACCAAAATAAATGACTTGACTTGACTTGCTTGACTTCTAGCAGGGACTCGACTTGACTTGCTTGCTTTTCGCCACAGTAACTTGGGACTTGCTTGTGACTTGAAGGTTAAGACTTGAGACTTGCTTGTGACTTGCACATGTGTGACTTACTCCCATCACTGGGTACTGTTGAATTATTAATAGCTGTAGACCCATGAAATCTAGTGGTATTAGCCACCTCTCTTATAATATTATCTAAAAATGTAGGATCATATACTTTTTGAATTAATTTGTAATGCCACGACTCAGCCTCCTAGACATATTGTAAATGGCATTGGCTCGGTGACTTCAAGGCTGGGAGAGTACCTTGATAAATTCCTCCAGCCTTGTGTACACTAGGGCCTATTTAAAGGATACGAAAGATCTGTTGGTGTCACTGAATGAGGTCAAACTGGATAGTGAGAAACACACCTGTTTATGGCTGAGTGGGAGGATAGATACGTTTTCAATGTTGTTAGACCACAATTAAAATATTACTGTAGGTATATTGATGACCTTACATTTATATGGGAAGGTACAGAAGAGTCAGTCTATTCTTTCCTATCATTCCTCAATATCAACAACAATAATATACTGTACATTTGGATTATCAAGTAAGTGCCGATTCCATTAACTTTCTGGATGTTACTATCCAGATAGTAGGCTCATCATTTGAAACAAAGGTTTATTTCAAACCAACAGATCACAATAGTTATCTCTTGGTAAAAAGTGGACATCATCCAACATGGCGAATTGCAGTAAGGTAGATAACTACTATACACAATCAAACATATTGAAAGGGATTTACTTATTTACTTTAGATTTACCTCAGTGTCCCTTCTTCTAGCTCTAGTCTCGAATAGAGACTGAGCCTGTGAGGTGACACCGTTTCCGATTTACTATCTTTTCAGTTATGGTGTCACGATGACCTATGTTTAGAAACAATAGGGCAGTGAGGCTGTGCTATTTGGGTTACTACAGTACTCAGGATCAGCCTAGGTATAGGTGATTATCATCTGCACGACTTTGGGTATATTAGGAAGGTTGCCGTGCCGTGCAGCCAATCCCAGGACGAAGTCAAGATGACGAAACGCATCAGGGGAGCTGCACCACAACTAGTAGGAAGACTTTTGTTACAACAAACTACGTTTTTATACGCAGTGTGGTGAGATATTGCTGGTACTCGGCTTAGAGATTAACACAACGCTCTGGGTTTTACATCTTTTATGCTTGTTTATACATACACCTTGTAAGTGCAATGTATGAAGGTTTTAATTCAATAAATTATAAGTGTGTTTTGACGTTATCACACTAGTGGAGCTCTTTTCTTATCTTTCCCATGTAATTGCACACCCGTCTACACTGAGTGGGGAAGAGCTGTCCGTGGATTTAACGCTTTATGGGTAACTGTCTTGCTGCCAAACATGTGAGTGTAGGGCAATATCTCTTTGTGAGTTCATTACTGATGCAGTGATTTGAAGACTTTTTTCACCCTTTGGAAGACGTTTTACTTGGTCTTGGACATTTCTCCTACTCTTTATGGACTTTCAGTCACTGAAATTCTATTTAATCACCATTGTGTCTACATATCATGTGTAGTTCATTTTAGCGCTGATGTTAACTCGATTGTTTCTTTTGTTGTGATCATTAGTATTCTAACATGACAATGACCCCAAACACACCTCCAAGACAACCACTGCCTTGCTAAAAAAGCTGAGGGTAAAGGTGATGGACTGGCCAAACATGTCACCAGACCTAAACCCCATTGAGCATCTGTGGGGCATCCTCAAACGGAGGGTGGAGGAGCGCAAGGTCTCTGACATCCCCCAGCTCTGTGATGTCATCGTGGAGGAGTGGAAGAGGACTCCAGTGGCAACCTGTGAAGCTCTGGTGAACTCCATTCCCAAGAGGGTTAAGGCAGTGCTGGAAAATAATGGTGGCCACACAAAATATTGACAGTTTGGGCCCAATTTGGACATTTACACTTAGAGGTGTACTCACTTTTGTTGCCAGAGGTTTAGAGATTAATGTCTGTGTGTTGAGTTATTTTGAGGGACAGCAAATTTACACTGTTATACAAGCTGTACACTCACTACTTTACATTGTAGCAAAGTGTAATTTCTTTAGTGTTATCACATGAAAAGATATAATAAAATATTTACAAAAATGTGAGGGGTGTACTCACTTTTGTGAGATACTGTGTGTGTGTGTGTGTGTGTATATATATATATATATATATATATATATATATATATATACACACAGTATCTCACAAAAGTGAGTACACCCCTCACAATTTTGTAGTATAGGCAGCACTCATTCAACCCCAGACCATGACACCCCCACCACCATGCTTGACTATAGGCAAGACACACTTGTACACTTTGTACTCCTCACTTGGTTGCCGCCACACATGCTTGACACCATCTGAACCAAATAAGTTTATCTTGGTCTCATCAGACCACAGGACATGGTTCCAGTAATCCATGTCCTTAGTATGCTTGTCATCAGCAAACTGTTTGCGGGCTTTCTTGTGCATCATTTTTAGAAGAGGCTTCCTTCTGGGACGACAGCCATGCAGACTAATTTGATGCAGTGTGTGGCGTTTGGTCTGAGCACTGACAGGCTGACCCCCACCACTTCAACCTCTCCAGCAATGCTGGCAGCACTCATACGTCAACCTCTGAATATGACACTGAGCCCGTGCACTCCACTTCTTTGGTCGACCATGGCGAGGCCTGTTCTGAGTGGAACCTGTTCTGTTAAACCACTGTAGGGTCTTGGCCACTGTGCTGCAGCTCAGTTTTAGGGTGTCGGCAATCTTCTTAAAGCCTAGGCCAGGGGTAGGCAACCTCGGCCCTCCAGCTGTTTTGAAACTACACGTCCCATGAGACATTGCAAAACCCTGACAATCACAGGCAAGACTCCTAGAGGCAGAGGCATTATGGGATTTGTAGTGTCACCACAGCTGGAGTACTGAGGTTGCCTACCCCTGGCCTATGCCACCTGTAGAGCAACAATTCTTTTTTCAGATCCTCAGAGAGTTCTTTGTCATGAGGTACCATGTTAAACTTCCAGTGACCAGTATGAGAGAGTGAGAGCGATAACACCAAATTTAACACACCTGCTCCCCATTTACACCTGACACCTTGTAACACTAACGAGTCACATGACCCCGGGGATCTGAAATAGCTAATTGGGCCCAATTTGGACATTTTCACTTAGGGGTGTACTCACTTTTGTTGTCAGCGGTTTAGACATAAATGGCAGCGTGGTGAGTTATTTTGAGAGGACAGCAAATTTAAACTGTTATACACGCTGTGCACTCACTACTATACATTGCAGCAAAGTGTCATTTCTTCAGTGTTGTCACATGAAAAGATAGAATAAAATATTTACAAAGATGTGAGGGGTGTACTCACTTTTGTGAGATACTGTACGTGTGTGCTCGCTTCTGCAGGGTGGGATGGGGTGCTTTACATTTTTCTTTTTTCCTCTATTTATTTTCATTTTAATTTTTTATTTTTACACTGTCTCTTTATTTTTGTATCACTTTTATTTAAATAATATATATATATATATATATATATATATATATATATATATATATATATATATATATGTTTGGGGGGTCTAAGTAGTTTCTAGCAAAAAATACAGATTTTTAATTGTAAACAAAAAGTGCCAGAAAAGGCCTGGTCATTAAGTGGTGACCATACACTTCAATAAATGATTTCTTCTGCTATTGATTTTCTCCTGCAAGAATAATTGACCTATAGCTGACAATCCATTTGATCGATATACCACACACAAGGAAGAGGATTTGGGTTGATAGTTGGAATAGATGATTGGAAGTTATCAGTTATATTTCTGATTTTCATGTACCATGTAATAATACTGTATGACCAATCAAAATATGATCACATTCATGAATAAAGCATCTCAGTGCTGGTGATTGATGCAACACGATCGATAACTTTCCATCCTGGCTAATCGACTCAGTTTGATGGAATGTGTTCTAAATCAAGTCTAAATTGAATAGAAGGGAGGTCTATTTGCTGATTCAGTTGTATCATCCAGGCATACATTGATCGGGTAATAAATGGAAGCGTGTATAGCCACCATAATATACAGTATGTGCTGGTCTCAGGGGGTTCCTGTTTATGGTCAGTGTACAGATTTCATTACTAATGTTGGTATATGGGATAACAATGTAATTAGTAATGAATAGGGGTCTAATTAACTGTGTTTTATGATGAATGTATGTAATCGCACCAGGCTTTCATTATTATCTTGTGCTGCGCAATTGAGCCATGCGAGCATATCGTTTATAGTGAATGAATGAATGAATGAATGATTTATAAAGCGCTGCAAATGCGAACTGAATCGCCTCAAGGCGCTGGATGCATTCTCTGATGTCAGTTTCTCAGAAAAGGAAGGTCTTTAGTTTTTTTCTGAAGGCCTGGTGGTTTTCTTCCATGCGGATGTTGGTAGGAAGAGCGTTCCATAGTCGAGGTCCTTGGACTGCGAATCTTCGTTCTCCCTTTGCTTTGTAGCGGTATTTGGGAATGGTAAGGAGGTTTTGGTTAGCTGATCGAAGACTGCGATTCGGTGTGTAGTGTTTTATTTTCTCGCGGGGATATGGTGGGGCGTTTCCTTGTACGCATTTGTGGGTGAGACAGAGGGTCTTGAATGTGATCCGATTCTTCACAGTTAGCCAGTGTAGGCTCTTTAGAGAGGGGGAGATGGATTCCCAGGGTTTTTTTCCTGTTAACAGTCTTGCCGCTGTGTTTTGGATGAGTTGTAAGCGCGCAAGCTGATATTGGGGTAGTCCTACGTAGAGCGAATTTGCGTAGTCGAGTCGGGAATTGATGAATTGTTCCTACAACTGCCGCTCTGTCCTCTTCTGGGATGAAGGGGATGAGTCTACGTAGTTGGCGGAGGAGATGGTGGGATCCGCTCACCACTGATCCTATTTGTGCATCCATTGTCATTCCTGAGTCAAAAATGACTCCGAGACTCTTGGCTTTGGTGCTTGGGGAGATGGTCTGTCCAAGGATGGTGGGAGGTGTCCATGTAGTCTTTATTTTGGAATTTTTGTTAGCCTGTAGGAGAAGAAGTTCTGTTTTTGATCCGTTGAGTTTGAGGGAGCTAGTGGTCATCCAGTCGTCTATAGTGTCAGTGTAATGCAACAGCAAGCAGTCAATGGTCAGGATAGGAATGTAACCATGCTGACCAATGATTATCTCTCTGAGTCCTCTTTGTTCTCAGAATGGCATCCAAAAAGAAAGAAGGGCACACAAGTACATTTTTCTTTTTTAAAATGCCTAGACTACTACATTGGATAACGTAGGCGGTGGAAGATAATCTTGGAAGGAGCTAAGTGTAATGGAAGGAGGGGAGGGTGTTGTAAGGTACAGTGGTTCTGAAGCCTAAATATTTTTTACCTTAATGCATTCTTTGCATTAAGGTAAAAAATGTTTAAAGTATTAAAGCCCCCTTACCCTCTAATACTTACCTGAGCCCGATCTTGATCCAGTGCTGTGGCCTCTGCAGTTGCTATCTTCTTTTCTCACTTTCACAGGCTTTGCTGAGAGCAGGGGGAGCCATTGATTCCTGCTGTTGTCAGGCAAGTTCTTTGATGAGGCAGTTGGGGACAGGGCTGAGCCTGTCAATGGACAGTGGCTTCCTACGGTGACACACCAAAAAGAGGAGGGGCCGGGAGCACCGGTAGAGGATCGGGCTGCTCTGTGCAATTCCATTGCACAAAGCTGGTAAGTATAAATCTCTTTGTTATTTATAAAAAATAACATGTAAGACTTTACACTTTTCCTCACCTTCCCACTTTTTCATGAAATGGGGAACGAGCTTATCACAGGAAAAGGAGGCATATGGGTGGTACAAAAACACTAAATTTCAAACAAGCAAATTTTCCTGAACTACGGTCATTGCTACATGACATTTATTGGGACCAAATCCTGGGGTCATTGAACACAGAAAATAAATGGGAATGCTTTAGGAGCATATTAAATAAAAGTATCAAGCAGTGCATTCCAATGGGCAACAAATATAGAAGAGCAAAAATGAAACCTGGGTGGTTAAATCATAATGTAGCCTCATCAAGGAGGTAAGTATGGCCTTTAAGAAATACAAAGAGAACAGGCCAACACCAGCATTCCTGCACTACAAGGAATGCAACAAGAAATGTAAAATCGCGGCGGCCAGAAAAGATTACAAGAGACACATAGCGGAAGAAGGTTAAAATAACCCCAAAAAGTTTTTTAGATATATTAACAGTAAAAAGACAAAAAACTGAGCACATTGCACACTTAACCACTTTATCCCTGGAAGATTTCACACCCTTCCTGACCAGAGCACTTTTTACAATTTGGCACTGCGGCAATTTAACTGACAACTGCGCGGTTAGGCAATGCTGTACCTAAACAAAATTTGCGTCCTTTTTTTCCCACAAATAGAGCTTTCTTTTGGTGGTATTTGATCACCTCTGTGGTTTTTGTTTTTTGCTCTATAAACAAAAAAAAGAGCAACAATTTTGAAAAAGAATATATTTTTTACTTTTTGCTATAATAAATATCCCCCAAATGAAAAAAAAAAACAACACATTTCTTCATCAGTTTAATATTCTTCTACATATTTTTGGTAAAAAAAATTGCAATAAGCGTATATTGATTGGCTTGCGCAAAAGTTATAGTGTCTACAAACTATGGAAAAGATTTATGGCAATTTTTTGGATTTTTTTTTTTTTACTAGTAATGGCGGTGATCTGCGATTTTTAGCGTTTTTGCGGCATTGCAGTGGACAGATCAGACACTTTTGACATATTTTTGGGACCACTGACATTTATACAGCGATCAGTGCTATAAATATGCACTGATTACTGTGTATATGTCAATGGCAGGGAAGGGGTTAACACTAGTGGACGATAAAGGGCTTAAATGTGTGTTCTAACAGTATGGGGATGTGACTTACTAGGGGAGGAGACATATCGTTATTCCTACTTAGTAGGAACAAACAACATGTCTCCTCTGCCCTGACAGCACAGGGATTTGTGTGTTTACACACACAAATCCCCGTGCTGGCGCTCGTGCACTTAATCACGTGTGGCCGGCACGATTATGCCCGCCGGCCACGCGCATCTGGTTCCCGCTGTGCAACGGGGGTGCGTGCCCTCTGGTGGCTCTTAAAGAGAAACCTGTATATATACAGGATTTCGCCCAGGAGAGCCATTGTGCCGCAGTAAATCTGCGTGAGCTGGTCGGGAACTGGTTAAAAGATGGGGATGGGGGAATGGTTACAGATGACACAAAGAAGGCAACTGTACTAAATGCCTTCTTTCCCACAGTTTTTACGCAAGAAAAGGAAGGGTTTACCGACAGCGACTGTAGTGTTAGTGGCACAACACAAGACATACCCACATGGCTAACAGAGGCCAGAGTCAAAGATAGACTTAGTTGGCTCAACACAAATAAATCACCGGGACCAGATGGCTTACACATGCGAGTCCTCAGAGAACTCAGTCAAGTTAGAGCCAGACCATAATGACAGGATTGGTACCAGCTGATTGGAGAAAAGCCAATGTGGTACCAATATTCAAAAAAGGACAGAGACATATTCCCGGGAATTATAGGCCTGTCACCCTATCATCAGTAAGGGATAAATTATTGGAGGGGATGATTAGGGACTACATCCAAAGTTTTACTGAGGAGAAGAATATCATTAGTGGTAATCAGCATGCGTTTATGGGGGGATGTTCCTACCAGATCAATCTACTAATCTTCTACGAGGAAGTGAGCAGCCATCTAGATATGGGGAGGGCTGTGGATGTGGAGTATCTGGACTTTGCAAAAGCATTTGATACAGTCCCTCATAAACGCTTAATTTACAAGCTAAGGTCTGCAGGCTTAGACCATAGGGTTTGTGCTTGGGTAAAAAACTGTTTACAGGGACGGGTCCAAAGGGTAGTGTTAAATAACATGTACTCAGACTGGTCTGGAGTAGTGAGTGGGGTACCCTAAGGTTCTGTCTTGGGACCAATTCTATTCAACATATTCATAAACGACATAGGGGATGGGATAAATAGTTCAGTCTCAGTTTTTGCGGATAACACAAAGTTAAGCAGAGTAATAGACTCTCATCAGGACATGTACATTTTGCAGAATGACCTGAACAAAATAAAGGAGTGGGCAGACAAATGGCAAATGAGGTTTAATGTGGAGAAATGTAAAGTAATGCACTTGGGGTCAAAAAACAGAAGTGTAACATATTCACTAGGTGGAGTACAGCTGGGGGAGTCGAGGATGGAGAAGGATCTAGGGGACAGGTTGTGCAACAGCATGCAGTGCCAAGCTGCAGCTGCCAAAGCCGGCAGAATATTAGCATGCATAAAAAAGGGGTATACTCCAGGGACAAAACCATAATTCTGCCACTTTATAAAACTCTGGTTAGGCCTCATCTGTAGTTTTCAGTCCAGTTCTGGTCACCAGTCCTCTGAAGGGATATGCTGGAGTTGAAGAGAGTCCAAAGAAGGGCAACAAAACTAATAAGGGGACTGGAGGACCTCAATTACAAGGAACGGCTGCCAACACAAAATTTTTTTCTAGCTGGAGAAAAGACGCTTGAGAGGATATATGATAGTGATCTACAGATATCTCAATGGGGATCCCAGCATAGGAAATAAACTATGGGAGAGTAAAAGGACACGGGGCCACAAAATAAGACTGGAGAAGAAGCGGTTTAACCTTAAACTGCGTAGGGGGTTCTTCACTGTTAGGGCAATAAGGATATGGAACTCTCTACCAAAATTGGTGGTGGCTGCGGGAAGTATGGATATCTTTAGAAAGACTTTTAGATTTACATCTTAAAGGACACAACATACAGAGATATGGGAAAGCATTATAGACACTGATACGCATGCACCCACACAGGTTGAACTGGATGGATTATTGTCTTTTTTCAGCCTTACCTACTATGAGCTATCAATGAGCTTATAATAGTTACTTGTATTGATCTTTCCTGCAGTCTCCATGGTCTGTTTTCTCCCCTGATGAAGAGAATGTTACCATTGGTCAGCGGTTCTTCCTTATGCCAGCTCACTGGTGACGTCTGCTCCTGATTGGACACATGCACTGTATGAGATTATGAAGAATAATGAATCTCACCAGATCTGGAATGGAGACATCAGGTAAGCTTTTCCTGGAAGACACTGGTGACATATTCTTCCCAGGGGGCAGCTGTAAGATCCTGTCTACAGTATATCACCAGTGCCTAGTGACAACCCAGAAGTCCTTTTTTAGTGGTTTTTCCACCACCCTCTCCCCAGCACCGCCATTGTGGGGCATGTACAGATGTGCCAAAGGGCTGTACCCAGACTTCAGGTTCTGGCAGAGTCCTTAGTTACATCAGTGCATGCGAAGGAGATTTATCGCAGAAGAGCAAACACAGGAAAGTTTCAAGCATTCCACAATAGCTGTCTTTGCTCATGCATTGGCAGCACAAAAAATATTTTAAAAAGTTAATTCAAGTGTGGGGGGGAGGGGGAGAGGCAGGGCAATATGAGACTTGGTTTAGAGTGAAGGTCTGCTTTAAGTAAGAACTCATTGACTACACAAATAACTTGCAGTTTAGGGATGCAGATGTAGAGGTGGGGATTTGAGATTCCTGCATGGCGGGGCAAACAGACCGGCTTCCATGATTATGGGCTCTTACCTGCCCCCTCTGGCACCTCACTATTGGTCAGTTTCTGTGATAGGTAGCCATGCTAGACAATAGTAAGGCTCAAAAGGGGATGGATCGAAGCCAGTAACCACAGAAGCATATTCGGGTTCACTAGTCTAGAACAGATATGGTGTGCAGGAGTATGGATTTATTTTATTTTTTTGCCTCTCCAGTAAAAACTGAAAATTTAATCCATTAATACATACAAAGAGTAAAGCATACCTGCCCTGTACTGCAGTTTTTATCCAGGTGATACTGTAGATCACCACAGAAATTCCAGTCTATCCCAGTCCGTTTTGTTGGTGATCTGAGAACACATGCTTTTCGTACAGAAGAGCAATTCACAAATATGCCCACTGCAGTCCCTTTATTGCCTCTCACATACAGACATCCTAATCTAAATGGAAGTGTTGTTTCTAAAAGGTACGAAAAAAATCAGATTCAGACTTGTTTAGGAATTTTGTATGTGATTGGTGATGCAGGAAGCTGTGGGACAGAGGAGAAGTACCATGGCCTTCAGGTACTATGATTCCTGTGAGGTCCCTTCTGAATTCTGGTAGCAGCTAGTTACATAGAATTCTGGTTAAAGCAAACTGAGTGACATTTCTGATTATAGCTCAGCTGCAGATTTTTGTGGAGGAGCATTAGAATCTCTCTCATTGGTTTACCTTGTTTCCTGGAATTTTCTATAAGAACTAAATTCCTCAATCCACAGGGGTTTATTTACTAAAGGCAAATCCACTTTGCACTGCAAGTGCACTTGGAAGTGCAGTCGTTGTAGATCTGAGAGACATGCAAGGTAAATAAAAAAACAGCATTTTTGCCTGTACATGATTGGATGATAAAATCAGCAGAGCTTCCCCTCATTTCAGATCTTCCCCTCAGATTTACAGCGACTTCACTTCCTAATGCACTTGTAGTGCAGAGTGGATTTGCCTTAAGTATATCAACCCCACAGTCTTTTTGGTGTAGTAGTTTAGAACATTTTATCTCATTCTTAAATACAGTATTTTGTATTTTTGTATACTTTTGAGATTACTTTCTTAAATGGGCAGGTGTAAAACAGGTCATGGAATTTGAGTGGAATTCTGTTATTATGGATTATTTAGCATCTTATGTGAAAGAGATCTTAAAGCCCAACTCTGGGCAATAATTTTTTTTTTTTCTACACATTGCATGGGTCAACTGCTGTGAAGGATGGGCCTTAGTGGGCCTCATTTAAAAAATCACCTTAAAGAACATGTTTAGTTGGCAACTTCCAACAAACAATCAGATTCAGACTTTTCCAACTCGCTAATCAGTTTCCAGTAGAGAATAGAACCTGCATGGATGCTCTAAGGTTGTCCAAGGCTATTCTTGTCATACACCATTTTATAAAGAAGGGCCAATATGATTTCATGTTTGGAAGTAACCAACTTCTGCTCTGCCTTAAAATTCTATAAATAATTTAGAGCAGAGCATTTGAAGTTCTGGATATTGCGTTTGTGAATTGTGTAACATCAGGATTTAATTTTCTGTGGTGCTGGAACATCTGCATTGGCTGTGATCTTTGTAGATTGTTGTTTTTTTTTAATAGTCACTTGTTTGTAATAGACACTACAGTTGTTAAAATACCATTGTGTATCTCTTAAAGTGTCCCTACCATCTTATTTGCCATAACAAACTCAAAATAGACTAAACCTATGATACACGAAATATGTACACCTGTATCAAAACTCCCAACATCTGTAGGTGGGAAAGAAGGACTGGTGGGCACAGCGTGAAAGTGGGTAGGATTAGATATACACACTAATTATGGTGACCTAAAGCAAAGGTATTTTTTCTTAAAATACCAAACATGCTATACTTACCTGCACTGTGCAATGGTTTTGCTTAGAGCAGCTCCTAGCCTCCTCTTCTGGAGTCCCCTGCCAGCTCTCCAGGCTCCTCCTCTTCTCAGTTATCCACCATAGGCAGCTGCTTTCTACAGAGGCCCACCTGCAGGCTCTGTCCAGAGGCAGGTTGTGTGTGTCTATTGACGCACAGCCCAGCCCTGCCCACCGCTCTCTACTTGCAGGATTTGATAGACAGCAGCAGGAGTCAGTGGCTCCCACTGCTGTCTCTGTGAGCGGAGAGAGCTTCTGTAGATGTGCACAGCGCTGGATTGAGATGGGTACCATTGCATAGGGCATATTCACATCGGCAATAGTCGATGACATCAATCGTGCAAGTGCAATAATGCTCTTCATTTGGGGCATGCAGAGCACTGTGACATCATTGCGGCCCAGCCATTCAAGCGGCTGGAGCTTTCAAACCTGGAAGGAAGACCAAGTGAAGATAAAAGCCCTGTCAGTGGGGACAGTCCACTGCTGGAGGCTTCATTTGAAAGGAAAGTTTGTCATAATGTGCTAGTGTGCCCTGCATACTAACTCATTATAGCATAAACCTGCAGGGAGTCCCGATTTTTTATTTTTTCCCCTTGGTGGACAGTTTACTTCTGATTTACTTCTGATTTTCCCAGAGTTCACCTTTTAAAGCCAAAGCATTAGCATGAGAGGCTAGGTAACTAGCATTTTCAGAAGAGTAGGTCACAAGTGGGAACAGTGGTCAGAAGTAGTCAAATAGTCAGAAGCCAGCCTGTGATTCTCTCCTTCCATTCAGCAGTTATTCATGATGCCTATGGTCCATTCACAAGGATTGTATTCTGTATTCCAGCACTGTAAATAATGGAAACCAGAATGAAGTATACACAAGAGAAAATTTGTCTCCTGTTTCTAGTGTAGCTGTGCTAGTTGAGTGTTTGAATTTAACGGACAATATTTGAACAAAACCAACTAGTAGGATGGCCATACCCATATACTGTAGATACCATGTGGATGGAGGAAACTCCCCCTGTGGTTATTGTATTCTGACAGCCAGCACCATAGGCTGCATAGGATCTCATTGGATGCAGCCGCTGTTCAACCACCAGTTTTCTGCCTGGCTCCTTTCATTTTTCAATTAAAGGATGTTGGGAGGTGGGGTGATAACAGGAGGACCAACCATGTAGTGAATTTTGGTTGGTTCATCATGAACTCACTGCAGTTCACATAGTGTATGGTCAGCTTTAGGTAGGTTCACACTTACGCATTGGCAACCTCAAGCATTTTTTTTAAGTGTTTTTATTTAGGCCAAAGAAAAGCAGGTTACTAGGAGGAGGAGACTGACTGTTATGCTAGAAAAATGCATGTTATGCATGTTTTTCTGGTGCTCCTATTGAAGTCTATAGGACCAGAAACATGCGTCCAAAGAAGGGCCTGTACTACTTTGGTACAACAGGTGACAGGAGACTCAGATGTAAATGGGCCCCATAGAATAAGATGGAAATCTTACTGATGAGTGGTGTCACACTTTTGGAAAGGCCCAACAGATCACTTAATTCAGTTCAATATGGCAACCTGGAAGAATTCTGAATACTGCTGGTGTAGGAATGCCTCCAGAATGTAATTTGCTTGTGTGATTGTCTGACTGATTTCCCAGAAGTCTGCAGTAAGGTAAGTCAGATTTTAGGCATCCCCTGCAACACAAATTTCATATTTGGTGCGATACTTTCAGTATCACTTCTAAGGGGATGCTGACCCTGTAACATTCCTCATTAGAACACTCTAAGTACACCAGCTGATCAATAATGAACAAGTCACTCCCATTTAGATTCACTCTGCAGACAACAAACAGTTTTTTTTCTACAGAGCAGAAACAGGTAGGGCTTAGCTGGGTGCTGTTTCAGGCATGTGGGCGGATCCTGACCATATTGTCGCAATATTGCTTCAGCCTGGACCGGCTCTGTGACATCAACTGGCTTCAGCTCGCTGACTGCTGAAAACTGATCACAGGAGTGCAGAACAATCTACACTCCTGTGATCCACAGGAGATGTCCAGCCAAACAAGCTTTGGCTGTACTTTTCCTTTTAAATCATTGCAATGTACATATATCATCCAGAGGGATTTTTTATTTTTTCTTCACTACAGTGGAGTTACTCTTTTTAACCGTTTATGTACTATGGCCGGACAGGGGCAGCGTCGATGTGGGTGGATGTACCCATTCGTCCTCCCACATTGCACACTCACTTGCGCTCTCTAAGCACACAGCAGTGGGATCTGTGACCCACCATTGTCCACGGCTCACAGCCGATGACTGATCACTGTACCAGGCCACTGTGAGCGACCCTGGTACCATGTGATTGCTGTGACAAATCACAGCTAGCATGTGAACAGTAGTAAACAATGCTGTCACTGGTTTCTACTGTGTGAGTTCAGTAATTGGTCAAAGAGATCACATGGTACCAGGGTCAATCACTGTGGCCCTGTACCATGACGAAACCTTTACACAGTCTTGATCATCACTGTAATAAGCAATCACAGTATAAAAAAATAAAAATAAAACCTGATCACCCCCTAGAGTAGTACAGTGTCACTATGGTAACACTGCACTGCTCTGGTGACAGTATGTAAAAATTATATCTACAGCGGGTAAAATAAGTATTGAGCACACCACCCTTTTTCTAGGTAAAAATATTTGGAAAGGTGCTATTAACATATTTTACCTCAAGTCGGTAACAACCCATGCAATCCATACATACAAAGAAACCAAAACAAATAAGTTCATAAATTAAGTTATGTGTAATAAAATGGAATGACAAAGGGAAAAAGTATTGAACATGCTAACTTACTTCGTACAAAATCATTTGTTGGTAATGACAGCTCAAGACACCTCCTGTATGGAGAGACTAGTCGCATGCATTGCTTAGGTGTGATTTTGGCCCATTCTTCCTTTTTTTTGGTTTACAAACGGATTTTATTATAGAAGACAATCTCAATACAAGTTATTTGCATAACGGTATACATAAGTATGGAAAGTGAGGTACAAATGTATGTATATATATATATCAATGATGAAAAAATAGTGCATTAGTAGAAAGGTACATCTGATCCAGAATTGAATAATTTCAGTAGATTGTATGGTCTGTTGTTATCAAAAACTGTATATAACATATATAAAACAATAATAAAACACATTATTCTATAAGAGATGACTCCCGTGGTGTCCATTTTTTTTGTATATATGCATGGTGTCAAACAATGTGTGATGAATGTGCTCTGATAATTTAATATTCAGCATACGGTTCATTATCTGAGGCCATGGGATAGTAGAAGAGCGCCAATTGAATGCTATAGTCCAATGAATGGTGCTAAATAATGTATGTATTAGTCCGGTGTGTGCTATATGTATATCTGGCATAGGAAAGAATAAGAGGCATATTTGTGGTGTTAAAGCTATTTTCCTACCTATTATTTGTTCTATTTTGTTGTTTGCTTTTTGCCATGTGCGTGCAGTCCCAGAAGGTGTGTAATAGTGAACCTTTTGTGGGGCACCCCCTGAAACATAAGGGGGATGTTGCTGGGTAGGATTAATTAATTTTATCAGGGGTAAGGTACCACCTGTGTTGCAGTTTTATGGCTGATTCTCTGATGGATGCTGTTTTGGTACATTTTTGTAAATTACAAATCATAATATCCCATTATTCAACTGAAAATGATTTGTTCAAGTCGGACTCCCATTGGGTCATTGGGTGTGATTTGTCTGGTGTATTATGCTCATTTACATTTTTGTAGATTCTGGATATCAATCCTCTATCTCGTGGTGATGTTAAACATATTTGTTCGTAAAGGGAGTTTGGAGGGTGAGTGAATAATAATTTTGATAGAAAAGTTTAATTTTGTTATAGTCTATTTGTTCGGTATCTGTTAAATTGTATTCTACTTGTAGATCTGAGAATGGACGGAAAATATTATTTTGGGTAAGATATTTCAAGTTAGTTAGGTTATGGAGTTGCCATGTGGTTGGGGGATTTGGGTTTTGATTAAGGGTAGTATAGAGGGGGTCGCTTATGAATGATGCTAATGGGGATGTCTGACGACACATTCAATTTGTGATTGTGCCAGTTCCATAATAATAAGGTTTGAGTTACTATTTTATTGAGGGGACTAATTTTCTGAGGTGAAATATATTTGGACCATAATAGGCCTTGTAAGTGATATGGAAGGACAGACTGTTCCTCAAATAAAAGCCAGGCAATTTATATGGTTGAGGCGTACCATTGTGCCAGTTGAGTGTATCTGGCTGAAAGATAATATATAGCCATAGGTTTGGAATGCTTAGCCCCCCTTTAGATTGAGGGCTGAACATTAGAGCTTAGCCAAATCTAGATTTTTTATTCTGCCAGATAAATTTGTTAATGTCACTTTGGATTGAATCCAGGGTGATTTTAGGTATTAGAAGGGGGGGTGCTCTGAAAAAAAAATAGTTTTGGTAATATAACCATTTTTGTGGCAACTATTCTACCCATAAATGAGATATGATATGCTGACCATAATTTGAGTAGGTTTCTGATGTTGTTGAATAAATTAGGATATTTAGTACGGAATAATGTTTTATATGATGAGGTGATTTGGATACCTAGATATCTAAATGTTTCTGAGCACCATTGAAATGAAAACGTCTCTTTTAGTAACGCAGTCATCTCTGGTGGGCAATTAATAGGTAATGCTGAGCATTTAGATAGATTTATGCTTAGGCCTGTAAGGTCATGGAATATGTCCAAAGTTTTTTTATGAGATTTGGCAGAGAAATTAGAGGTTCAGCGAGAAACAAGAGGACGTCATCAGCATAAAGGCTTAGTTTAAATTCTTCGGATCCTTTTGTGTATCCTTTGATGTTTATGTTGTTACGGATGGCGCAGGAAAGGGGCTCATTGGCAAGAGCAAAAAGGAGAGGGGATAGTGGGCAACCCTGTTGTGTGCCCCTGCTTAATGGGAAAAAATCGGAGTTATTACCAGGGAGTTTGATATGTATATGTGGATCATGATATAAGGCTTTAAAACCACGTAGAAACTCATTACATATGCCAAATTTGGGGAGCAATAAATCTAAGTAAGACCAGCTGACGCTGTCGAAGGCTTTGTGCATGTCTAGACTAAGTAAGAGTGTAGTTTTAGAGTGTAGGTTGGAGTCTTGAATGATGTTCATTGCTAATCTTATGTTATCTGTTATTTGTCTGTCTGGAATAAATCCTGATTGATCTGGATGGATTAAGGGTGAGATAACCGAGGCTAATCTGTCTGCTAGCAAGCGGCCAAATATTTTTAGATCATTATCTATGACTGAGATTGGGCGATAATTCTGTGGAGTGGAGTGATTTTTGTTAAATTTTGGCAAGAGCGACATATTTGCCAATAGCATTTCAGTTGGGAAGTTTCCTTGTAGAATATGATTATATCATTTAGAAAGGTGAGGGGTTAATATGGAAGCAAATTTTTTTTAATAGGATGTGGAGTAGCCATCTGGGCCTGGAGCTGTAGAAGTTTTTAGGGAGCCTATTATTCTGTTAATTTCTGTGTCTGAACATGGGGCATTCAGTGTTTCAATTTGTTGGATAGATAGAGTGGGAAGTAAAACCTCATTAAGCCAGTGTAGTGAGGATTGTTTTGGTGAATTTTGAGGAGTGGACAGAAGTTTTTTATAAAAATCTAGAAAAATTTCCATAACTCCTTTTGGGTGTGAAATTGAATTACCCGAATTGTTTCTTAGTTTATATATATGGGGGGGGGGCGGTTTAGGGACTGGTTTAATTTTCTGGCAAACATAGTGGAGGATGAATTACTGTATAGTAAAAATCTAGCCTTGGACCATCTCAAGGCCTTTTCCGTGTCAGATATTAATAATGTATCCAGGGCTGTGCATTTTTCTTTAATTTGTTTTAGTAAGTCACTAGAAGGGGATTGATTGTGTTTGTGGTATAGTCGGTCTAAATCCTTAGTTAGGGATTTAATGTCTGCTAGTTTCGTTTTGTTTTTGGTTGATGCTATATTGATTAAATGACCCCTCATTACTGCCTTGTGGGCCATCCATAATGATGTGGGTAGTATATCAGGGGTTGAATTATGTGCAAAGTATTCTTCTAGATGAGATGATATCTGCTGTGTAGTCATGTGGTCCGTCAATAATGCATCATTTATACGCCATTTATATGGAGTGGGGGCTAGGTCTATATGTGAGGTTGTAAAGGAGACAATATGGTGGTCTGACCACAGACAAGAGTGGATATCTGCTTTTGAAGAATTTGCTAATAAAATTGGGGTGCAAAAGATGTAATCTAGATGTGCAAAACCATCATGTGGATGTGAGTAGAAAGTGTATGCTTTGATGCCTACGTTGTGTGCTCTGCGAGTGTCTATTAGTTGATGATTGTTTAACGTGTGATTTAGTGTTTTAGGAAATGCCTTAGATGATGGAGCTACTTTACTCCTGTCTAGAGCTGAATGCGCTGCTAAGTTGAAATCCCCGCCTACTATCAAGTGGGGGGGGATAGGTATTTGTCTAGTGTATCAAAAAACTACAAAAAAAGTTGCTTGAGCTTCATTAGATGCATATACTGAAGCAACTGTAATCATGCGTCCTTTGATAGTGCCTTTTAATATTATATAACGGCTCCCTGAGTCTTTAAAAACGCTGTGGGTTTCAAACACCACTGAGTTTTTAATAAAGATAGATGTTCCTCTTGATTTAGAATTATAAGTTGTACAGTGGAATTGACTGTAAGATTTGTCAAAAAACTGGGGGTGTTTGAATGTGGAAAAACGTGTTTCTTGCACTAAAATTATATCCGCCCCCCAGCCTTTTGTAATGACAGAAAGCTTTTTTCCTTTTTTGGGGTGAGTTAATGCCTTGGGCATTCTGGGAAATTACTTTAAGTCCCTAAAGGGTAATGATCTGACTAGTGAGGTAATAACAGAAACCCTTGACATTCAAATATTGATGAGTGTTTGGATATTTTGGTGTAAGGGTAGCAACGTACATGATACCTTTATGTTCTATGGTGTTACATATGTATAACAAACATGAAGATATATGTGAAACCATTATATGATCCAAGTAAATAAAAGTTTTGCAAAACCAGTTCCTAAACAAAAACTTGTAGGAATAGCATATTTCACTGCTTTTGTGAGACGCAAGTAAAATTAACAATCATGAACATAACCGTAGATTAACTATATCAGATTTTCTGGTGTAACTAAACATGTTACGTAACCTGCAATAATGTGTTAGGTATAGAAAACAAAATAGAAAGGGGTCAAGCTGAAAAAAACCAGTTTGACTGAAAAACAAAATCACTTGGACTGTGTCGTCCATATTTCACTCCGGGAGCCCTGCCGAAAAGGGCCAAGGTGTAATGGATCAAGAGCACTAAAATCAGTGCTATTTGGTCCATATATGGGCTTCAAAAGTGAGAGGGGGTCAATCAAGTGGAGGCGGAGAGACTCACCAGTATTCCATTTCTTTTTTTTTTTTAAGTCAAGAATAGCATGCATGCTGTTTCGTATCTATAACCTATTACCGTACCATATATGTTTAACAATGAAGGTTTTTGTAGTGATATATATTAGATTCATGCGAGAGGTGTTAATACTAAATTATGTATTAAAAAAAAAAAATTTCTTTTTTTTTTTTCATGGCTCTCTGCAGTATCTTCCTTCTTCTTCTGTTTGGAGCTTCTTCTCATTGAGCTTCAAGCATCATAAGGTGGTATGACCAGTTTAAAAAAATATTGGATAAGAAAAAAAAAAAGAAAAACTCCAAAAAGAATAGTCCAAACTTGCTTGAAGCATCCTTTATGGATTAGCATATCTTATAGATGGTCTCATTCTTCTTTGATCCCGTCTCGAGTAGGGGGTGACCCAGATGGGTGATGAATGTGGTGTAGGTGGCGGTCTCGGATTTGCTTCTGGTTCCAGCAATCCTAGTTTGATCAGTAGCTCTTTACCCTCTGCAACATTCATGACTGTATACGTGGTGCCATTGTGGGGTACTGTTAGTCTAAACGGGAATCCCCACCTATATCTAATATGAGCAGACTGTAAGATTGTTGTTATTTCCTTCATCTTGGCTCTTCTTTCAAGTGTGGCCTGTGAGATGTCTGGAAATATTTGAATCTTTGTTCCATTCAACTCCATGTTTTGTGAGTTTCTAGACGCCCTTAGGATATTCTCCTTTGTAATAAAATCCTTCATACATAAGATAATGTCCGTGGTGGTTTATCTGGTGGTGGTTTGGGGCGCAGAGCACTATGAATCCTGTCACATATGAAGGATTTTGGCAGGTTGTCAGGGAGGAGAGATTGGAATAGTTTGGAGACAGCAGGCATCAATTCTGTAACTGATTCTGGAATTCCACGGATTCTCAAATTGTTCCTTCGATTTCTATTGTCCAAATCCTCGACTTGTGTTTGGAGATAGGAATAATTCTCAGCTAAAAGCTCAAAATCCTTTCTCAGGTCACTATGGGCTAAAAACAGCTCATCATGCTTAGTTTCTAAGATGTCTGTGCGCCCTCCCAGGGAAGCTATCTGCTGCTTTAGTGTGCTAGTGGATTTTTGCAGTTCTGAATGAATCTTGTCTGCCAGCTTGTCATAAATAGCTGACAGGCTGGCGTCCAGATCTGCTTTAGTAAGCTGTGCAGGGTACTCACTTTCTTGCTGAGCTGAAACTTTCTTCTCTGAGGCACACGAGGCTGTAGGGGAGAATTGAGAAGTTGAGGGGCGCCATCTTGAAACATCTTGCATTTGTCTTTAGTACGGAGCAAATAGTTGGTTAGAGAATGCTGTGGCTGGCGACCTTTTTGCTTGAAGGCATGCACGGAGGTGTCCTGCAGGGGTACTGATATATTTCGAGTGTCCGTTTTATATTATGGCCCCGCGGACAGGGTTTTTTCCTCCGCGACTGTCAGAGCTATTAACCTCCCTGCGATATGATTATTTCAGATTTTTGATGCTGAAAGTGGTACAATTATTTTGCACAGAAATTTGGCATTTTATATTGTAGGCCTGTAATTCTTAGGAATAACTCACTTAAATCTGTTCAAACAAGAGTCTAGTAGACATCCCGGGTATGATAAAGTTTGAAAAATGAAATAAAAAATTATAATATAATAAATAACTATAAATAATTATAAGAAATAATAATAAAAATGATTCAATAATGTAATCAAATCAAAAACACTGAAATTTGCTCAGTTGAAGAATTGTCGCTGTCATTACTTTTAGTGTTTGATGACGAATTTCCCCACAAATCACTATCGCTCAATTCTGCAAGTGATTCTAATTTATTATCGCTTTTTTCTAGCTGGTCTAAAAGCACTTTTGATGTAAACGGACATTTTTTGGTTGCTATGGACAATCACCAGTTTCCAGGCAGAAAGAACAGTTTTTATAATATAAAACTGCATGCAGGACACTGGGCAGACCACTAGGGACAAAGGGGATGTGTAATTATTTGATACAGTACTGTAATCTGTAATATTACAGTATACTGTATCTTTACTGTGTTTTTTACTTTTTGAATTTGGCGCCGAACTTCGTCCACGTGCGTCGCAACGCTCGCAGGGAACGGAGCTCGGCACTGTGAATCGAGCGAGACACGGCCGATCGCAGATCACAGCGGGGAGACATCGCAGGATCCAGGGGACAAGGTAAGTAACCTCTACATAGATCCTGGGATGCGATCCCGAGTCTGGCTCGGGGTTACCGCTTTTGGTACTGAAAATTCACCCCGAGCCACACTCGGGAATACCGCCAGGGAGGTTAAGGAGAGCTGCCGTTCTGCATCGCGCCGCGCATACGCCCCTGGATTTTGGCCCATTCTTCCACACAGTCTTCAAATCTTGAAGGTTCCGTAGGTCTCTTCTATGAACTCTGATCTTTAGTTATTTCCATAGATTTTCTATTGGATTCAAGCCAGGTGATTGGCTGGGCCATTCTAGCAGCTTTATTTTCTTTGAAACCAATTGAGCGTTTCCCTGGCTTTGTGTTTGGGATCGTTGTCTTGCTGAAATGTCCATCCTCGTTTCATCTTTATCATCCTGGTAGATGGCAGCAGATTTTTATCAAGAATGTCTCGGTACATTTTTCCATGAATCCTTCCTATAATGAAATTAAGTTTGCCAGTACCATATGCTGAAAAACAGCCCCACACTATGATGTTCCCATCTCCAAACTTCACTGTTGATATGGTGTTTTTTGGGGTGATGTGCAGTGCCATTTGACCTCCAAACATGGTGTGTAATATGGCATGCAAAGAGTTCAATTTTGGTCTCATCTGACAAGACTATATTCTCCCAGCATATCACAGGCTTGTATAAATGTTGTGCAGCAAACTTTAAATGAGCAAAATACTTTTTCATTTTCTTTCCGTATTTTCCAAAAGCTTGTGGTAAAAAAATGACATTTTCAAAAGACTCACTTTCCTTTCAGAAAATACATTGGAGTGATTGCTTTCTAAAATTGGGTCATTTTGTGGGTGTTACTACTGTCCTGGTGCTCCAGGGCCTCCAAAAATGTGATTGGTAGTCCAAAAATTAGATGTTTCATTTATGTGCCTAGAATGCCTGAAGGATTTTGGGTCCCCTATACAGCTAGGCTGTGAACAAGTCTCACATACATGGTATCCCCATACTCGGAAGGAGTAGCAGAATGTGTTTTGGGGTGTAATTATAAGTATGTCTATGCTGTGTGTGAGATTTAACTTGATAAAATAAACAGTGGTGATTAACCACTTCGATACCAGACATTTTCACCCCCTTCCTGCCTAGGCCAATTTTTAGCTTTCAGAGCTGTTACTTGTTACAGTGTTGCATGACAATTGCGCGGTCATGCAACACTGTACCCAAATGAGATTTTTATAATTTTTTTTACACAAATAGAGCATTCTTTTGGTGATATTTATTTTACCACTGGGTTTTTTATTTTTTGCTAAATAAACAAAAAAAGACTAGAATTTATTTTTTATTTTTTTTAAAGCATTTTTTGTTTGTTTCTGTTATAAAATTATGCAAATAAATAATCTTTCTTTATAAATTTAGGCCAAAATGTATTCTACTTGTTCACATTTTTTTCTTACATATTGTCACCAGTGCAGTACAGTGACATAGTTACATAGTTACAGTACATAATTAGTCTGGTTGAAAAAAAGACATAAGTCCATCTAGTTCATAAAACTGGTGTGGAGGTGATCAGGGTCACTAATTAGTGACAGTATGTAGTAATTTTTTTACATTTTTTTTTAAATCTTGTTTTATTACAATTTTTCTTTTTCTATGATTATATATATATATATATATATATATATATATATATATATATATATATATATATATATATATATATATATATATATATATACACATACTGTGACCAGAGCAATGCATTAACATTGCACTACTCTGTGGAGGTGATCAGCATTTTTTCCAGGCTGGAAGCAGTTAAATACCATCAAAAGAAAGCTCTACCTGTCTCAAAAAAATGATAAAAAATGTAATTTGGGTAGTTTTGAATGCCTGAGTAATTTGTATGCAAAGTGGGACAGTGCTGAAAGCTGGTAACTGACCCGGACTGGAAGCGGGTAAAAGTGTCCAGGCTTGAGGTGGTTAATGCATTCTCTGCATTCAGGGCTGGTTCACACCAGATGCTTTCCAGTGCGTTTTTAAACTGCATCAAAACCTCATGCACAGTGTTTTACATGTATTCCAATAGCCCTAGTTCACATCAGTGCAGTCTACAAAAGTAGAACTTGCTGCATTTCTTTCATCTGGAGCACGCAATGTAAATGTGCCAGATTAAATTTGGATGCACCAGGAAGCACATTGTCCTGAATTAAGATTTTTCAAGTATCAACTGAACGCATTGAATCACACATCTAAAACGCTTTTAGATGTTTTTAGATGCGCTTTTAGATGCGTTTAGCTAGCCCTAATTTAGCCCTAAGGTAAAAAATGCCCCACTACCTGTCCTCTTCCTGAATGAGGATGATTACGCATGAATGAATTCATGAATGTACTAGTATGTGGTGCATACTATTATATTATGACTTAAATCTGCAGGAGGGAACATTTTTTTTACTTTCTTAAGGAAATTTTACTACCATTTTAATGTGGTATGACATGCGTTGATTTATAATGTAAAATGCATTGCAGCATTTTGATGGGTTTCTGTTGATTTCAATAAAAAGCGTTTCAGAAAAAAATGTGTTTGGGTCTTAAAAACTTTTAGACAGGGGGCATCTGGGGTTATGATTGTACGAAATACCCATGAACACTCTGTCTAACTGGTAAAGTACAAAATGGCTTGTGTAGCACTTATATAGCACATAATGAATTATTATGGAGTTTTGTGGAAACCTCCATATTAAACAATGTACATAAACCTAGAGAGTTCAGTCTTTCATGGCGACTTCTTGCCATGAACCAGAGCTGTATCCCACCCTTGCACCCCTGTAATCCGCACACCTCTGGATTTGGTAAGGAGGTAATCATAGACATACAGTGCACAGCATTAGTGGAGTTCTTTAATATTTCCAGTATAACAAAAAGAAAACACTAAACCTCAACAACTCATCACAGTAATCACACATGTAAAAAATACTAAAATTATTCAGAAGGGTAGAAGAGGTTAACTATATTATTGGGTTTGAATCCACTTGAAAAAGATCTCAGCTAAGATCAATACATGCAATGCACTGTCACTTTTCTTTTACTTTTATCATCAGACATCTGTTAGAAGTAATACTCTGTGTTGTACTACGACATATTTTACCTGCTGCTAAGTAGGTATCTTTAATACATCAGAGTTTTAGCACAAAACCTATAATGACCTACCTAGAAACAGAAATGCAAATGAAAAATGATTGAATATGAAGATAATTCTGAATATCTACATTTCCAGTTCATTGTCCACACAGAATGTCCAGTTCTCCCTTTTGGGATAATAAGTAGAGAGCTCAAAAGGCACTGTCTTTCCACACCTTAGTATCTTCATGTACCAAGCTACAAATTTTGAAGGGTGGAAGGATGTTTGGTTTAGAAGGCCATATTTTCTTTGGTGTCCTGATTAGAAATCTTGATCTTTAGAATGTGATCTCTTTCTATATGTCTGATGTTGCAGTACCTGAAGATCTAAGTATGACATACACTTTATTAAATTCATGATATTATTTAATGCTTTTGAGGCATAAATATTCAGTTAAAAATAGATTGTTGCACTGTAGGAAATCAAATGGCAGTAGTTAAATAAGTATTTGCTCATGCGAGGCAAAGTGCAATTACAGTATCTCACAAAAGTGAGTACACCCCTCACATTTTTGTAAATATTTTATTATATCTTTTCATGTGACAACACTGAAGAAATTAAACTTTGTTACAATGTAAAGTAGTAAGTGTACAACCCAGTACAGTGTAAATGTGCTGTCCCCTCAAAATAACTCAACACACAGCCATTAATGTCTAAACTGCTGGCAACAAAAGTGAGTACACCCCTAAGTGAAAATGTCCAAATTGGGCCCAATTAGCCATTTTCCCTCCCCGATGTCATGTGACTCATTATTGTTACAAAGTCTCGGGTGTGAATGGGGAGCAGGTGTGTTAAATTTGGTGTTATTGCTCTCACTGTCTCATACTGGTCACTGGAAGTTCAACATGGCACCTCATAGCAAAGGACTCTCTGAGGATCTGAAAAAGAGAATTGTTGCTCTACATAAAGATGACCTAGGCTATAAGAAGATTGGCAAGACCCTGAAACTGAGCTGCAGCACACTGGCCAAGACTATACAGCGGTTTAACACGACAGGTTCCACTCAGAACAGACCTTGCCATGGTCGACTAAAGAAGTTGAGTGCACATGCTCAGGGTCATATCCAGAGGTTGTCTTTGGGAAATTGACCTATGAGTGCTGCCAGCATTGCTGCAGAGATTGAAGGGGTGGGGGGCCAGCTTGTCAGTGCTCAGACCATACGCTGCACACTGCATCACATTAGTCTGCATGGCTGTTGTCCCAGAAGGAAGCCTCTTATAAAGATGATGCAGAAGAAAGCCTGCAAAAAGTTTGCTGAAGACAAGCAGACCAAGGACATGGATTACTGGAACTATGTCCTGTGGTCTAATGAGACCAAGATAAACTCATTTGATTCAGATGGTGTCAAGCATGTGTGGCGGCAACCAGGTGAGGAGTACAAAGACATGTGTGTCTTGCCTACAGTCAAGCATGGTGGTGGGAGTGTCATGGTCTGGGGCTGCATGAGTGCTGCCGGCACTGGGGAGCTGCAGTTAATTGAGGGAACCATGAATGCCAACATGTACTGTGACCTACTGAAGCAGTGCATGATCCCCTTCCTTCGAAAACTGGGCCGCAGGGCAATATTCCAACATGATAATGATCCCAAATGCACCTCCAAGATGACCACTGCCTTGCTAAAGAAGCTGAGGGTAAAGGTGATGGACTTGCCAAGCATGTCTCTAGACCTAAACCCTATTGAGCATCTGTGAGGCATCCTCAAATGGAAGGTAGAGGAGCGCAAGGTCTCTAACATCTATCAGCTCCGTGATGTCATGGAGGAGTGGAAGAGGACACCAGTGGCAACCTGTGAAGCTCTGGTGAACTCGATGCCCAAGAGGGTTAAGGCAGTGCTGGAAAATAATGGTGGCACACAAAATATTGACACTTTGGGCCCAATTTGGAGATTTTCACTTAGGGGTGTACTCACTTTTGTTGCCAACGGTTTTGACATTAATTGCTGTGTATTGCGTTATTTTGAGGGGAAAGAAAATTTACATTGTTATACAAGCTGTACACTCACTACTTTACATTGTAGCAAAGTGTAATTTCTTCAGTGCTGTCACATGAAAAGATGTAATAAAATATTTACAAAAATGTGAGGGGTGTACTCACTTTTGTTAGATACTGTAACTGCTACCCACCTCAGTTGTACATACTCACCTTCCCTTCATTCCACCACCTTTCAGTTTAACCTCTGGGGGGTGTTGGGGAGCCTTGCCATCCTCCTACATGGGAGCATTTGGGCTTGGTGATTGGCCAAAAAGCCAGCAGGAACCGGACGAGATTGAAACCATGTATGGGCAGGCTGAATGTACCTAAGTTGATTGATCAATCAACTTGGGGACAACCAGCCTGTCGGATTTTACATGTGATTACTGCTAGCGGCTGTTATAGCCATTAGCAACAATCACTGTGTTCTCTCTCAATCTACTGTTCCCCCCCATCAACACTGACTATGACTGGTCCCCCCCTTTCCTGGGGGGGAGGGTCTGGTATGGATTTTGGGGTGGACCCCATGGTATTTTTTAAAAATCATTGGGCATGGAGGTTCCCCTCAAAAGTCATACCAGACAAAAGGGTCTGGTATGGATGGGAGGGGGGGGGGGTACCACGCAATTTGTTTTTTTCATGTTTTTGTATTGCTGGCAATGTTTTTGTTTACATTCAGTTGTCAGCAGGGAACCCCACTGACAGCTGACAGCTATTCACTGGTTGTTAAGGATGCTGGTGGCCTCTGCTTAAAAAAAAAACAAAACAAAAAGAGTTTAGGAGAGTTTAAAAGTTGTTAACATGCAGGGGAGTTTATGCATGCAGGGGAGGCAGTAAAGGCAGTAAAAAAAAAAAAAAATCTGACGCCCAAAAGAGCAGCTGTAAAAACGCCCAGTGTGCTTGAGGCCTAACCAGTATGTAAAGTGTTTGTTACCCCAACATTTCATACCCCTATGTGCCTGCTGTACCGTGTACTTGTATGAGAAAGTATCCTGTTCTCTTTGTATTGCTTCCTTTGTGTGAAATCACTGGCATTCCTGCTAGTCCTCTTGCTTTCCTATTAAAAACTGACCACACTAAGCAGAAGAGCTCAGTGTGATCAGTTGTCTAGCTGTGGTGGGAACACAGTCTGCTCTCCTCCAATGATCAGACTGATACGCCCCACCTATACAGCCTGTTACTGGAAAGCTTTGTGTTCTCATCCCCCCTAGATATTATGCAGCTGAGAACAGAGGGAATGTGATCACTTATAAAAAAGGGAAACAAATTAATTAAACAAATATTTATAATGTTTTTGTTTTTTTTATATCTATACAAAAATGTTTTGCCTTTCATTTATATTTTAAACTGAATGGGTTGTTTTACAAGGTGAAGGGTTTACAACCACTTTAAGCTTGCTCGTTTCTTTCTTGATGGCTGTACATTACTGCAGGGGAGTGATAAGAAGGAAGGAGTGTATACAGCTGGGTAGCATGGGCATAACTCTGGTTCACTTTAGGATTTATACTCTCTTTAGCACAGCAAAGAAAATAATACCTTGCTATCTTGAAATAAGCAGCAATTCTTTTGATTTTAGGAACGAGGGGATAGTAATGGGCTGTATGCCCCAGAATCGCAAGCACATGTCTGACAAGGCTGCAGGCCATTCTTGTCACAAGCTGGACAACGCAATGCCCGGTATGACTCTTTAAACCGGTTGGCTAACATGGTAAATTTGCTGCCATGGCATAAAGCACAAGGGGAGCATCCGGAGCCTTTACACTGTGGGCAGTGGTGAAGATTCTCCTCATCCTACAATACACAAACAAGAAAATACATTAGCAAAAATATTTCAGGCTAATGAATAAATATAGGTAAATGTATGCATCTCTATAGTTTGCTATTTTTAAAGACAAAAAACACACTTTAACCACTTGCTGACTGGGCCTTTTTCTGACATTTGTTGTTTACAAGTAAAAATCTGTATTTTTTGCTAGAAAATTACTTAGAACCAAACATTATATGTTTTTTTTAGTAGAGACCCTAGAGAATGAAATGTCAGTTGCAATATTTTATGTCACACTGTATTTGTGCAGCGGTCTCTCAAACACAATTTTTTGGGGAAAAAAATATACTTTAATTATGATGTTACGCGGAGTAAATAAATACCTTATGTCATGCTTTAAAATTGCGCACACTCATGGAATGATGTCGACAAACTATGGTACTTAAAAATCTCTATAGGTGACGCTTTAAAATACATACATCACACGTGTGGTTTAAACACCGTTTACATATGCGGGTGTGACTTACAGTATCTCACAAAAGTGAGTACACCTCTCACATTTTTGTAAATGTTTTATTAAATATTTTCATGTGACAACACTGAAGAAATGACACTTTGCTACAATGTAAAGTAGTGAGTGTACAGCTTGTATAACAGTGTAAATTTGCTGTCCCTCAAAATAACTCAACACACAGCCATTAATGTCTAAACCGCTGGCAAGAAAAGTGAGTACACCCCTAAGTGAAAATGTCCAAATTGGGCCCAAAGTGTCCATATTTTGTGTGGCCACCATTATTTTCCAGCACTGCCTTAACCCTCTTGGGCATGGAGTTTACCAGAGCTTCACAGGTTGCCACTGGAGTCCTCTTCCATTCCTCCATGACGACATCACGGGGGTGGTGGATGTTAGAGACCTTGCGCTCCTCCTCCCTCTGTTTGAGGATGCTCCACAGATACTCAATAGGGTTTAGATCTGGAGACATGCTTAGCCAGTCCATCACCTTTACCCTTAGCTTTTTTAGCAAGGCAGTGTTCGTCTTGGAGATGTGTTTGGGGTCATTTTCATGTTGGAATACTGCCCTGCAAGCCAGCCTCTGAGGGGATCATGCTCTGCTTCAGTATGTCACAGTACATGTTGGCATTCAAGGTTCCCTCAATGAACTGTAGCTCCCCAGTGCCGGCAGCACTCATGCAGCCCCAGACCATGACACTCCCACCACCATGCTTGACTGTAGGCAAGACACACTTGTCTTTGTACTCCTCACCTGGTTGCTGCCACACACTCTTGACACCATCTGTACCAAATGAGTTTATCTTGGTCTCATCAGACCACAGAACACAGTTCCAGTAATCTATGTCCTTAGTCTGCTTGTCTTCAGCAAACTGTTTGCAGGCTTTCTTGTACACCATCTTTAGAAGAGGCTTCCTTCTAGGACGACAGCCATGCAGACCAATTTGATGCAGTGTGCGGCGTATGGTCTGAGCACTGACAGTCTGACCCCCCACCCCTTCAACCTCTGCAGCAATGCTTTCAGCACTCCTATGTCTATTTCCCAAAGACAACCTCTGGATATAATGCTGAGTAGGTGCACTCAACCTCTTTGGTCGACCATGGCGAGGCCTGTTCTGAGTGGAACCTGTCCTGTTAAACCACTGCATGGTCTTGGCCAGCCCTCAAAAAATCCATTCGCCTGCTCGCATTTTGCGAGTGGATTTTGAGAGCTGGTGAGTGTGGGCTGCCTGGGGGCGGGGGGGCGAGCACCGCCAGCAGCCTGGGTTTGTCGGAGCGATCGTAGGGGAAAGGAGAGGAGAGCCGCTGCCGCCTGGTTGATCAGAGTACATATACAGCCCCTCCTCTTTGTCCGGGCACTTTGATAGACAGATCACCCATCCCAGGATTGTTATGTTCCCCGCACTCTGATCAACCAGGCAGCGGCTCTCCTCTCCCTTTCCCTACACAGGTAGGCTGCATTGGGGACACATGGCTGCATTGGGGACACAGAGCTGGATTGGGGACACAGGGCTGCAATGGGGACACAGAGCTGCATTGGGGACACATGGCTGCAATGGGGACACAGAGCTGCATTGGGGACACATGGCTGCAATGGGGACACATGGCTGCAATGGGGACACAGAGCTGCATTGGGGACACAGGCTGCACTGGCAAACACAGGCTGCATTGGTGGACACAGGCTGCACTGGCGGACACAGGTTGCACTGGCGGGCACAGGCTGCACTGGCAGGCACATGTTGCATTGGTGGGCACATACTGCACTGGCGGACACAGACTGCACTGGGGACACATAGCTGCATTGGGGACACATAGCTGCATTGGGGACACAGGCTGCATTGGGGACACAGGCTGCAATGGGGACACGTAGCTGCATTGGGGACACATGGCTGCAATGGGGACACATGGCTGCACTGGCGGACACAGGCTGCACTGGCGGTCACAGGCTGCATAGTCTGCACTGGCGGACACAGGCTGCACTGGCGGGCACAGGTTGCATTGCTGACACAGGCTGCACTGGCGGACACAGGCTGCACTGGTACACAGGCTGCACTGGCGACACAGGTTGCATTGGTGACACAGGCTGCACTGGCGGGCACAGGCTGCACTGGGGACACATAGCTGCCTTGGGGACACATAGCTGCTTTGGGGACACAGGCTGCAATGAGGACACAGGCTGCACTGGCGGGCACAGGCTGCACTGGTAGACACAGGCTGCACTGGCGGGCACAGGTTGCATTGGTGACACAGGCTGCACTGGTGACACATAGCTGCATTGAGAACACAGCTGCATTGGGGACACAGGCTGCATTGGGGACACAGGCTGCACTGGGGACACATAGCTGCATTGGGGACACAGATAAAGTTGTTAATATCTATTTTTATAACGTAATTCTGCATAAAACATTTAAGTGTCATATCATGAGATAATTTATGAGGGCGTGTTTAGGGGTAGGATTAGGGGTGGGATTAGGGGCGGGGCATGGTAGGGGTTGGGTGGGGCAACTGGTAGCGAGTAACCCTTGAGGCCTGGCTAGCAGCTCAGAACTTGAAATTTTGAGCCCTGGTCTTGGCTACCGTGCTGCAGCTCAGTTTCCGGGTCTTGGCAATCTTCTTATAGCCTAGACTATATTTATGTAGAGCAACAATTCTTTTTTTCAGTGACCAGTATGAGAGAGTGAAAGCGATAACACCAAATTTAACACACCTGCTCCCAATTTACACTTGAAAAACTAACAAGTAACATGACACCGGGGAGGGAAAATGACTAATTGGTCCCAATTTCGACATTTTCACTTAGGGGTGTACTCACTTTTGTTGCCAGCGGTTTAGACATTAATGGCTGTGTGTTGAGTCATTTTGAGGGGACAGCAAATTTACACTGTTATACAATCTGTACACTCACTACTTTACATTGTAGCAAAGTGTCATTTCTTCAGTGTTGTCACATGAAAAGATATAATCAAAAATTTACAAAAATGTAAGGGGTGTACTCACTTTTGTGAGATACTGTACGTATGCATTCGCTTCTGCACGGCGGGATGGGGTGCTTTACATTTTTCTTTTCTTTTTTCCTTTTTTTCCTTATTTATTTAAATTTTTATTTTTTTATTTTTACACTGTCCCTTTATTTATTTATTTTATCACTTTTATTTAAAAAAAAAAACACAGATCTCTAATTTACCCTTAAAAGCAAAATTTTAAAAAATGACACTTTGACTTGTCAAAGTAATGACGTATATTTACAGTTAGGTGGTCAGCAAGTGGGGGCCTCTTTGTATTTTATCTTCAGTGCAAAGATTTGTTTTATTAATTATGATCTAATTGGGCTAGTCTTGTCAGCAATGTTTCTGTTGCCTTGATGAAGCTGATTTAGGCAATGGGCAGCCTAAAAGATCAATTCAAACCAAAACTATTTTATTGTTCTCAATTGACTGGAGACATGTTAGAAACCCTGTCACCTTTGTATTGCTGTCTGTATCCCTATTTGGGAAATTTTATCCTTACCTCCTGTATGTATAAGGTAGGGCAGAGCAGGAAGTGAAGGAGAATTTTCCTATGTTTTTAGTGAAGTATGGAAGGTTTGAAACCTCTACTAGGATTTTATTTCTGTCTGTGTCCCCATGGGGGAGATTTCCTCTCACTTACTCTTTGGCAATGGTTACCAGACCAAACAGAAAAATAATCTCTTCTATGGGGAAACATAAAATCAGACAGAATTTTAACCAACTTACCATGGTTTGTTCTGCATCCACCTTGGTAGAGGCAGGATTATGCTTTTTTTTATTTCAGAAGCCTTCATCAAGAACAACCGGTAGAAGGTCTGAAGCAACATCACCAAATTTCCGGAGACTAGCAGTCAAGAGGTGGTAGTGCCTTAGATCAGTGTTTCTCAACTCCAGTCCTCAAGGCGCCCCAACAGGTCATGTTTTCAGGCTCTTCATTAATTTGCACAGGTGATTTGATCAGTTTCACTGCCTTAGTAATTAACACAGCCGTTTCATCTGAGGGAAAATCTTGAAAACATGACCTGTTGGGGCGCCTTGAGGGCTGGAGTTGAGAAACACTGCCTTAGATCTCACTCTGTAATATTACAGCCCTAAGTCTGTAGACACAGGAGTGCCTAGGCACACTCAAATACCAGGAAGTGCACAGAAACATTTAGAAGGTGTTCAAGACAAATAAGTAACGTGTTTAAATGTTCCCTATTACATTGCAAATCTTCATGTCTTGGTTTAGGTCTAGATTAAAAATTCTGCCACCTCTGTAACTATTACAGTTGCAGTGCCTACATGTAAACAAACTCCCAGACACCACAGCAGCCGTGAGTTTGCTTCACAGTCGCTCAATCACTACATGGTAAGGAATGTGCTGCTGATCTCCTCTGAATATCTGAACATGAACATCTGCTTGCTGATCTCCCCTGTGAACTATTAACCCAAAAGTGTTCAACTCTGTGCTCCTCTGGGTTCAGAGCTGTCAAACCCTGGCTGCTATAGCCAGGAAAGAAGCTGACCAAGCACAGTGTGTGCTCAATCAGCTTCAGCAAAGTGGAGAGGTGGCATTAGGGGGTCTCTAATATCTCCTGAAAGGGAATCTGTCCCCTGCACTATGCTACCACATAGGTGGCCATTCGCAATCTAGTGATAGCAATAAAGTTAGTTTAAATTTTTTAAAAACTAAAGTTTAATTAAGTAAAAAAAAACTGCCAATTTTTTTTAAAAAGCACTCTGCACCTACATGCACATATGAACACAAATTCATGCATCTGGTGTACACACATATGAAAATGAATGAAAGCAATAATTCTTGGGGGCATCATTCACCGTTAACACTAAACTGATGACCTGTAAAGTCTTTTAAAGCATTAGGTCCCTTTCACAGGGGCGCTTCCGTTTGGCGGACTCAGCGGGGGATCGTTCCGCTTATCCCCGCTGAGGAGGTGGATGAAGTATCTATTTACTGGACACCACCTTATACTTTATATTTTAACAAAAAATTAAGATTATATTGTGTTGTGTACACTAAAATTAATTTGAGTGTATTTTCTACTTAACATAAGGATTTGAATACCAGTAGCATGGGTATCATGTGACTTAAAAAAAAATTGCAAGTACTGCTATTTTATTCTACAGGGTCTGTGCTTTCAGAAAATGTATAATGTGCATTTAATTTACAAAATGTGCATTTTAGTATGTGAAAAATGAAAAAAAGGCTCTGGAAGCTAAAGGATTACCTACCAACAAGCCTATAAAAGCTTACTGGTTACCTGCACACAACATATAAAGTAGTAATAAATTCAGCGCTGACTAGTATATGGACACAACAAGATAAATGCAAGCAGGCACTAAGGTCAATTCAAAAAATACCTCAAAAGCATAAATAATATAAGAAGTGCTGCGCAAATAAAAAAGTCCTTAAATCAACATATGAAAAATGTAGTGACAGGATCAGAAGACAGGGACCACCAGTGACAATATGCACGCTGAGATCAATATCTGGATAGTGACTATTATCCCTCCACCGGGCATGGATGGCCCCTCACCTCAGATATTCGACCTGAAACAGGTCACACCGCTTAAAAACATAGATGGATCAATCTGTATGGTTGGTGATTCCTCCTTCACTTCCCAGCACTCAGTACAGTAACGGATGGTACATATAAAATAAAGGGCAAAACATAGTGCTCTCCGTCGCTGTTGTGTCTCCTTCCACAACAGGAGACACAACAGCGACGGAGAGCACTATGTTTTGCCCTTTATTTTATATGTACCATCCATTACTGTACTGAGTGCTGGGAAGTGAAGGAGGAATCACCAACCATACAGATTGATCCATCTATGTTTTTAAGCAGTGTGACCTGTTTCAGGTCGAATATCTGAGGTGAGGGGCCATCCATGCCCGGTGGAGGGATAATAGTCACTATCCAGATATTGATCTCAGCGTGCATATTGTCACTGGTGGTCCCTGTCTTCTGATCCTGTCACTACATTTTTCATATGTTGATTTAAGGACTTTTTTATTTGCGCAGCACTTCTTATATTATTTATGCACACAACATATGCCATATTGTATGGCATAAAGCATGTCATGTTATATTACATATATTTTACAAAAAAATTACTACCTGTAGAAACCTGTCACAAACCAGAGCAATTCAAACTCAATATATATTGAGAATAAAAATAAGCAGAAGTTATATTTATTATAAATTATATGTCAAAATCCCCAGATAAATGCAGCTGAAATTCTCCTTAGCAAGTCTCCCTATTGCTTCTCTAATTAATGTGCAGGGGTCTAGCTGAACATTTACAGGAAAAGATAACAATTGCATATACATTTAACTGCATATACCTTTGTATCTACTGATCATCAGAAAGCAACATCTGTTTCTGCATTTTGAATTGCCCAGATTTTTGACAGGTTTACCTTAGGGCAGATAAAAATTTATGAACATTATCCAGCCTATTTTTTGCTACAATATAACAATATATGCTTGCGGTGTTTGACAGCCTTGCTCAGATTAATTGTTTATACAAAGTTTGATATGTAGCTCTTGCCATGATACTTATTTCTCAGGGATGGGAGCATTTTCCAACTGACAACATTTGTAAAAGGTGTGTTGTATTGCAGCTGATATTCAGCATCTTGAACTAAATGTTTAAGGCCAATATCATATCTATGAGATGTGTTTTAACATACAGTACGTTAAGGCAGCTCAAAAATGTAATTTCTTGCTTGGGTGAAGAACTCTGCACTAAGATACATGTTAACTTTTAGGAATACTCTGCAACAGAAATTTCATTTTTGGTGAAATACTTCATAATTTCTATAATGATACACACACCGCAACATTTCTCATAAGAGCACAGAAAGTGCACTAGCTGATTAAAATGAATTGGTCGCTTTTTCAGACTCAATGTGCACAGGATATTGTCTAACAGCAGAAATGGGTAGGAATCTGCAATAAAGTTTGAAATGCACATTGATCACCCAGAGGGAATTGTTTTTTTCTTAACAAAAGTGGAGTTATTTTTTAGGGACTATGGAACAGCAAATTTTTAGGAGTCAACAGGTAGTTGGCAGTAAACCTTTAAGTGATAAGGAAATGTGCATGGATTTGTTTTGGAAATTGGAAAGACTTCATGACTTTGGACTCACATCAATATTTAAAATAAAGGAGAGTTCCCAGGGACCTTGGGATAAAAGTTTCCCTCTTTTGGAATAATGGATGAGGAGTTCAAAAGAGATTGGAAAGCTGTCTTAGATGAGGTACAGTTCCTATTGATGAATTTGATAGTAGGCTATGTGAAGTACTGAGTATGTTAATATATGGGTACGTACAGTAAAATACAAACTAAAACAACTACTTTAAAGAAACCATGATTTTCCTTTTTGGATGATCAACTAAATGCAAAGGTAGTCTCCATAGAGGGTGAAACCTTGGGTGCCAAGTTGTGTATGGCTTTGTAAGTTGTTAGTATTTTAAATGTAATTTGTTAGGTAAGTGAAAGCCAGTGGAGGGACTTGCAGAGAGGGGAAGCAGACACTGAACGGTTGATAAGGTGGATGAATCTGGCAGTAGCATTCATGATAGACTAAAGGGGGGATAGCCTGTGTAAAGGTAAACCAATGATGAGGGAGTTGCAGTAGTAAAGGCAAGAAATTACCAGGGAGTGAATTAGTAGCTTTGTGGTGTCAGAAAGAGGCATATTTTGGAGATCTTGCGGAGGTTGAGGCGGCAAGCTTTGGACAGTGATTGTATATGGGGCAGAAAGGAGAGTTCAGAGTCCAGGATTACACCTAGCACCCCAGGGGAAGAGGCATGTGGGAGAGGAAAGATTATGAGCTCAGTTTTGGATAGTTGAGTTTGAGGAAGTGGTGTGATATCCAGACTGATATGTATGTTAGTAAATTAGTAATGCGCGAGGAGACTGATGGAGTGAGCTGAGGGGTAGAGAGATAGATTTGGGTGTCAGCATAAAAATGGTATTGAAAGCCATGGGAGGCTATCAACTGACCCAAGGAGGAGGTGTAGATCAAGAATAGGAGAACAAAGAACAAAGCTTGGACCCGGACCAAAAAAAGGAATAGGAGAGAAGGAAGTAGAATTATAAGTGATGCTGAAGGTGGGGTGGGATAGGTAGTGTAGGTAGTGTATTTTTAGCCAAAATATAATTTGATGTTTTCGGTAGGGGGGCTGTCAGGTAGGCTGTACGGGGCCTTGGAATTTCTAACAGCAGCCCTATCTTTACTTACTGTATTTATTTTTTCCAATTACGCTTACCTAAAATTAGTTTGAAATTTATTTTTCTGCAATATTCTAGATTATAAACTAAATTCATAACAACAACTTTGTGAAATAGATCAATGTACCTCAATGTGTATGGAATTTTTTTTTTTTATCTATATGGCATTTAAACATTAACTTGCATGCTGTGTTAAACTTTATTATACTTATGTCTTGCTTTAAACAGTCTATTTGCCTGTCATCTCAGTAGATGCTTGTAGATACATGACATTTGTAACTATGTGCCTGTTTTTCAAAGATTGGATCTATCTGTGAAGTAAATATTGTTTGGTGAATATATATATTTTTAGATAGTGGAAACTCAGTGTTAATCATGCCACAGGGAGCTGTTTTCAGCATGCTGCTAAATCATCTAGGTTGCCCTGGCTTATAAGGTCAGACATGGATTATATCTTTATGTGCTGGTGGTTTCATAATGCATAAGAGCTTATTTCTATCTGTCTCCTCACAGACCTGGACAAAGGCCTCATTCCAATAAACACACCATGATACATGTCCAATTTAATGCTTGGTGATAGCTAGAGTAAATGTTGAATATGGCAGTAAAGCTTTGGATTAAAATTTAAATTGTGGTTTATGGTTATGTGCTGTCTAGCAAATAAGGCTAACCCTAAAATAGATGGCTAACAAAATTTCTGTTCTTTAGTAGCAGGTAACAGGAAGAACTCGGCTTTTACCATTTTATTCATTTTGTGTTTGAACTCTTTTCTGTTTAGCTAAGTTCATTACAAAACATTTTTTATACTACTAATTTGAAGCTTTTATTTAAATGTAATAATAATTTTAAGAACTTAAAAGAGGTACAACTAAAGGGAGAAATTAGCTTACATTCTCAATGATTTGTGCAGGAGATTTGGATTGCACTGCACCCTTCCCACACCCTAAAACATGCGGCCCAAGACTGCTATGAATGGGGCTCAACACAAAATTGTAAACTCACATAAACATTTTGATTATTTGGGGGCTTTTTTGTAAAAATGTGTTTACATTTAGCAGCCACAGAAAAAATTGACAGTGTCTCTTTACTGGACTTTTATAAGCTTCATCTACCCCCAAAAAATATCCCACTCTTCACAATCATGCCTTATTCAGTTTTTGATAGCACCTATACTTGTGAGCAACTATTTTCAAGGATGAAGCACATGAAGGGCAAAATTAGAACCAAAATTTATAAAAAGCACCTTGAGAATGAATTGAGAATTGCTACATCTATTGAACCAGATATTGATACATTGGTTTATCAAAAACAGTGTCAAATATCACACTCGTTTTATATTGCCCTCTTTTACAGTTATAAATATTACAAAAAATTATGTTTTTTTACTGAGATAGATACTGTACATTATCCCTATCATTAACTTGTGATCTGCCTGACTTTTCTGCTCATCAGCTCTTCTTATTTTTAGTTTAGATTATGTGTGGCCTAAGACAATTCCTCTTCTTCCAATGTGGCCCAGGAAGATCAAAAGGTTGGACATCCTTGCCCTAAATAATGCATTAAGTTGGCGGGAGACAGGCAGGGTATGGCTTGCTACTTTTCAGCTTACAATTACAGATGCCAAAGAAAGGAAGAGCTACCATTCACCAGTTTTATGTTTATCTCCTGTAATCAGGCATTTATCATACCCCTTTATCATGTTTAGGTTGCAGATGCTTTCCTGCTTAAAACGGTATGAAACCTGAAATCAAAAACGTAATATTTTGCAGCTTACCAATCCTTAATTGCTATGGATACATTCATTTTCTTTGTTAGGCTTTTTCCTTTATTTTTTACCTGGTGATCCAGCCAGTAACACAACCCCTGTATTAGGGTACCTACACTTTTGATGAAAGAGAAGAGAGACAGGACAGCAGCATTGGTAATCTAGGGCAGTGGTGGCAAACTTTGGCACCCCAGATGTTTTGGAACTACATTTCCCATGATGCTCAATTACACTGCAGAGTGCATGAGCATCATGGGAAATGTAGTTCCCAAACATCTGGGGTGCCAAGGTTGCCATCACTGATCTAGGGAGAGGGTAGTGTTAGATAGAATAGCAGACTAATGCCCCGTACACACGATCGGAATTTCCGACAACAAAACCGTGGATTTTTTTCCGAAAGATGTTGGCTCAAACTTGTCTTGCATACACACGGTAACATAAATGTTGGGCAAAATTCCGAACGTCAAGAGTGCGGTAACGTACAACACGTATGACTGGACTATAAAAAGGAAGCTCAATAGCCAGTGCGCCACCCTTTGGGCTCCTTCTGCTAATCTCGAGTTTATCTCGTGTTAGTAGAAGTTTGGTGAGAGGCGAATTGCACTTTTCAGCCTCATGCTTTTCAGTCTGTTTCTGCTTGTCAATTTGTGCTTGTAGGTTCATAACTGTTCTTCAGTGCGTGTTGTCAGTTCGTTCCTGTCTTTCAGTGCGTTCTATTTAATAGTTTGCTTCTGTTTTTCAGTGCGTTCTTGTCCGCTTGTTTCTGATTTTCAGATCGTTCTTCTCAGGTCCTTTCTGATTTTCAGTGTGTTCTGTCAGTTCGTTCTGACCAGCCGACCATTTTAAAGCCATGTTGCGGGTACGTTATCGTCGTAGAGTTTGTGCTGTGCTTGGGCTTGGTGTTGGAGTTCTTGCTTTGACCCAAGTCCAGTCCATGAACAGGGCGAGGAGGAGTTCATGGACGGAGAATTGGTTGCTCCAGCGTGACCAATTCTCGCACATGCCTTTGTTGCGAGAGATCCAGGAGAATAATCCTGATGATTTCAGGAATTATCTCCGGATGATGGACCCCCTTTTTCACCGTCTGTTTGCTTTGCTGTCCCCTTATATTACGAAGCAGGACACCTGCACATGGCAAGCTATCACTCCCGAGCAGAGGCTCGTCACCACCTTGCAGTACTTGGCAACGGGTAGAAGTCTCCAGGATATTAAGTTCACAACTGGAATCTCCCCCCAGGCACTAGAAATCATTATTCCAGAGACCTGTTCTGCCATTATTCAGGTCCCGCAGAAGGACTATATTAAGGTAAGTTTTATCCTTTAACATCACATTCTATGTATTTAATGTTTGCTAATGTATTGTATTTATTTCATCATTCCATAATTACCATGATTGTAATATGCTGTGAATGTCCTCTTTGTCCTCATGCATGCTGGAAGCTTTTAATGCTCCCTTTTTGTCCTTGATGCATATCTGGCTTCACTAACCTCCCCAGCATGCTATCATGGGCCCATACACACCTAGCCTAGTCACTTAATAATGTATTTTGTCAGCTCCATTGTAGTGCTTACCCTAAACACCCCCTAAAATGTGTACAGATGTTATTGTTGTCCTTAAATTCAGGCAGCGTGCAAGAGGCTTTTTTTTGGGGGCCAAAACTCATTTGGAACCCTCCCTCCCCCAACCGCTAAGTCAGCCAATACCAATACTATATCTGCTGCCGAACCCATACACACTATACCTACCTCTAGTATGGTCAGGTTTATGGATGAATTTACCAAAGCATGTAGTGCAAGGGCCTGCCTGAATACTTTCAAATGATACTGTTTAAAGTTTTGTTCTCCTATTATCTTGATAGGTAATTGCAGAATGTAAAAATGTGCTTCAATTTGGACAGTGTATATTCATATTTTTGAATTATGACACTTCTAACCTGTCCATTGGGCTGCCAATGGTGTAAGTAAGGAGGGGCTTGCCAAAGTAACACACATTATTTATGCATTCAGAGCTCTCAATGAAGTGGAGAGGGTTACCTGTCCAAAACATCCCCCCCACCCTTAAATTTTTACAATGGGCCATCAGAGGGGGTGAGGAATCTGATAAATGGACCATATACTTTTGTCTTTAAACACTCATTTCAATAAATGTTCTATTTATGTTGGCCAGGAATGTTTGTGTCTAATCTGCTTGCAATGTTATGTGCAAAAGTACTATTTTTTTTTTTTGTCATTCAACTCCACAGTTTCCTTCAAACCCACAGGAATGGCAGACTGTGGCCTCCCAGTTTGCCCAGCAGTGGGACTTCCCCATCTGCGGTGGAGAAATAGATGGGAAACACATCCACATCGTCCTACTCCCCAACTCTGGGTCATACTATTATAATTATAAGGGGTATAGTAGTATAGTGTTGTTGGCGGTGGTGTCAGTAACTTACAAGTTTTTGTATGTGGACGTGGGGAAAAGTGATCGGATGTCAGATGATGGAGTCATCTACCAGATGGAGTGTTACAGACGGCTCCAGAATGGCAGCTTGGGCTTGCCACCTCCAGAACACCACGTGGCGGGACTCCCACTCGTCTTCGTCCCTGATGAAGCATTTGCGCTGGGGGACCATCTTATGCGGGCCATTCTCGATGAGGACCCTCACCCCGGACCGAAGGGTTTTTAATTACTGGCTGGCCGGAGCCAGAAGGGTGGTGGAAAATGCCTTTGACATAATGGCCAGCCGGTTTTGCCTATTCCTCACTGCTATTAATATGGCGGAATATAAACTAAATCACATAATTCTTTCATGCTGCATTTACACAACTATGAATGCAGCCAACTATGTGGCCTCAGTTGCAACTGAAGCCGGCTTACCGGATACAACTCTGATGGCTCTTGAAGCTGGCTGTCCTGGCGTGAAGTACGGCAAAGATATCTAGAGTACTTTGCAGGTAGGGGGGCCATTGATATTCCAGAGAATGTGTAACCTGTTTTAAATAAGTTGTTTGTTAAAAACTGAACTCATATTTCATTTGATTTACTGCTTGTGTTTCTTTTAGCTGTCTCCTAGGTTCTCCAATGGCCTTTTATTTTTGGCCATTTTCTTCAATAGTGCAAATGTAACTTATTTGATACATGAGGTAACAATCTCTTCTTCAGCTAACTATTATGTTGTACTATGGGTCTGCTACACACACACCTTGTTTTTGTTGTTAATGTATGTAATGCATTCATGATAAAAATAATCATCCTTTTCAACTCCATGAATTAATTGCTTGCAGTCCCTAAAATGGCCTGATTGGGCAAATTTTAGAGCACTGTGGGGGTTATTTACTAAAGGCAAATCCACTTTGCACTACAAGTGCACTGCAAGTGCACTTGAAAGTGCACTGAAACTGCACTGAAAGTGCACTTGGAGTGCAAAGTGGAGTTGCCTTTAGTAAATAACCCCAATTGTCACTGTAACTACGCCAACTTACTCCAAAAAAATGGTATTGAGCATTGGCAGAAGAAGCCACACATTGTTGAGTATAAAACATTTTACTCCAAGCACATTCACATGTGCATTATAAAAGGGTTTTAAACAAGCCAACATCTTTGGTGTATAACATTATTGTGTGACAGTATATAGCCTTTTTGTGGCTAAACAGGCATGTTTAAAACCATAACACACAACTCAGGAACTTACAAAGTTCAACTTTGATAAAGTGAAGGCAATGGGACACATTAGTATGTCAAAACTGTGTTGATTTTGCCTTCATCAGATGGGGTGATGTCACCCCTGTAAAATCCAAATTTTGAAGATGCACACAAATTGGGACTCAAAAATGTGGATTTCCATCATGATCCCATGCCTAAAATGTGTGTCTTTCCCCTACATCTATTTTGAAAGAAAAAGACACACAGTGTGTCAACATGTGCTATCTGCCATCATGGGATATCAATGTACACGTTTTGTGGGTGCAGCCCCTTCCTCACAACTAAAGTAGATGGGAGGCAGGGGTTGCACCGACAAAACGCATACATTGATATCCCATGATGGCATATAGCACATGTTGACACACTGTGTGCATCTTCAAAATTTGGCTTTCAAATTACTTTAAAATTTATATAAAAAAATTAAAATAACAACAACATTGTTTTTTGAGGGGGGGTTAGATTTTGGATAAAACATCAATGATGTTGGTGAGTCTTTTTTCAACATCATTGATGCTTTCCTTGACCTTCTCTAAATCCCGATTGCACACCATTATTTCGCCGATCAGGATCTGTGCACTTGCACTGTTGAAGTGAGTTTCTTCTTCCACATCACCAACATCCACATCACCTAAAAATAAAAAAAAACACACCATGTATTATAAATTTGCAGGTATACATCTATTACCTGAAGCTGTGGTCTCAGACACTGACCTGTTGTGGTCACCATTTCGCCCACTTCATGTACCTCGGAATCCACATCTTCTTTATGGTGTGTGGGGATTTCCCCTTCTTCATGAGTAATGGGGTTCCTGGTGTCCTCAGATGTCCGGATTATTTTCTCCCCCTCTTTTTCTCAGTGAATACAAAAAAGGTATACTTAGCACACAAATATGTGAAACAAGAAATAGTAATATGAAACATTGCTTGGAAGTATTGTCCAATTGTCTGTTTTGGCAGAGTTACAAGCTGAAGACATGATTTTTTCCCTTTCCAAAGCTGGAATACTTACCTAGAGAGACCTCTAGTATCCACTGGAACACCTGCGTGGGACACCATAAAAAGGGTGTTTGGGTGTCCCACACTAGTGCTCCTCCATCCAGATGTGTAAACAGCTGCTGAGTGTCATCTCCTTACACTGAATCAAGTTTGCATTTCATTCTAGTTACAAACACATCTAGACAACAATGTACTAAACTTCTTTTCATACAAACAGGCATGAACAAATGTAGTTAACCTGCATGTGCCAAAAACGTTGTATTAGTGGTCGAACGAACAATGTTTAATACGAATGATTACTGTATCCATGAACCTCAAACTTGCCATTTAAAACTGTACCAACAGTAAAGAAAAGCACATGGAGCAGCACTAAAGTAATAATAATAATAATAGGAACACACGACAAAAACATACTTTTTAGAAGCAGTTTCCTGATCCTTCTGTACTGATCGTGCTCCCTCAATTTTAGGTCTGACCATTGTTTCCTCAGTTGATCCTTGGATCGCCGTACCCCAAAATTCTTCAGTAGACTTTTCACAACTTTAGACATGATCTTGGCCTTTCTCACATTTGGGTTGGGGTAAGGTCCATGCTTCTCGTCATAGTCGGCCATCTTCAAGATGTCCACCATCTCCACCAGCTCTACAAAGGACATATTTGAGGCCTTATATCTCATCCTGGATCAGGAACTGCCTTGTTCTGGGCTTACCTCGTCCTCCTCATTGCTGCTATCTGCATGCAGCTGCTCTGGCTCCACCATGTGCTCTTCCACTGCGCTGAAAGAGAAGGGGCAGGGGATACACTAGAAAGAAGGTCAGGGGCTGAGTTTCACTCATGCGCAGTGTATATAAAGCATAACACACGTGCGCAGTATGTACGATCTGTGAGCGGAGGACAGAGTAGCTAAAGCGCCAATCGTGCAAGCGAAGGTACAATTTTAACTTGGGGCATCAGTGGTTAGTGGCCTATACTGCTTTTATAGATTGAGGCCTATATTGGGACAAGATTAGGAGAGTTTAGCCTGACATTAGGGTTTGTCCTGTGTTGTGTCTTGCAGATAAAATGGATAAATTTACAGACCCAGACTTCTTGTCAAACTTTATAGACAAGTACAGGGAGCTGCCATGTCTCTGGCAAGTCAAACACCGAGAATACTCCAACAAGAGGAGCAACTGTTGGAATTAGTGAAGCCGGTGACTCCCACGGCAGACATCACCTATTTGAAGGCCAAAATTGGTGGCCTGAGGAGCACATATAATAGGGAGCGCAAAAAGGTCCAGGATTCCATTAGATCAGGAGCAGCAGCAGATGACGTATATGTACCCAGGCTGTGGTACTATGACAGACTGCGGTTTTTGTCAGACCAGAGTGAACCCAGGCCATCACTATCTACCACTATCTACACTTCCTTCCACACTTCCTTCCACATCAGATGAGGCTTCAGAAGTCCAACCTGGGCCTTCCACCCAGGAAGAAGATGTGGAGGAGCCCAGCTTGAGCCAGGTATAGCATTGTTCAACATATTTCTTGTCAAAAATTGAATGATGTTAACTAGATGCTCTTATTGATCACTAATTTCTGATTTAACCAAGTGGTTTACATATCAATAGACAATAGTAGCCAAAAATGATTGGGACAAGAATGAAAAATGCTGGGGTCAGAAGGATAGTCTTTTCTATTTGTTAACATTCAATTTGCAACAGTCATGAGCATCACGGTACTACTTACTGTGAGCCCACAGGCGAGCAGGTGACACGGGATCCCCCAGGGCGTGGAGTCTAAGGGCCAGCTGGTATTCTGCCAGGGACCCCCTCACGAGGGTTTGAGCTTAGCTGCATGCTGACCCCAGGTCACGACCCCCGGGTTCACCCTGCTCGCTAGGGAAGTACCAGAAAACACTGTCAGACAAGGATGGATGGATGAAGCAAAAGGAGAGTGGGATAGCGAGCCAAGGTCAGGGCGGGCTGCAGACAACGTAATCAGAACAAGCCGAGTCGGTACACAAGAGATCATTTCACGAGAGGTCAGGTTTAAGGCAGGTTACACGAAGAGAGCTCAGAAACAAATGTTGCTCAAGCAACCAGTAGCTGGTTTGAAAGGGAATTAAATAGGGAAGCACATGAGGGGCTGGACAGGAAGTAGCAAGAAAGAATCATATATTAGGCAACAGGTGTGGCCGGCGACACCCATAGCTGCACAGAGCTGAACACAAGCTAGTGGAACAACAGGTGCCAGCCGGCCTATAGCAGTAAAGGTGAGACACAGATCAGCTCCGCAGCTGATCTGTGACAGTACCCCCCCCCCATTACGAGGTCCCCCTACACGTCTGGGGGCTGGCTTGGAGGGAAATTTCCGATGGAATCTGGTCCCCAAACGTTGGGTTGAGACATTGGTGGCAGGAACCCAAGACCTCTCCTCTGGACCATAGCCCTTCCAATCAATGAGATAGAGTAGCCTCCCCCGGGAGTACTTGGAGTCCAATATTTGTTTAATCTCATATTGATCTGAGGTATCAGCCACAGGAGCGGGATGAAAAGAAGGGCGAGAGAAGCAATTGAGGACCAGTGGCCTGAACAGGGAGACATGGAAGGCGTTGGGTATCCTGAGATGAGAGGGCAGACGGAGCTTGAAAGCAACTGGATTGATCTGATGGAGAATGGGAAATGGACCAATGAAGCGAGGGGCAAATTTCATCGAGGGCACTCGGAGTCGGATGTGCTTGGTAGAGAGCCAAACTATCGCCAGGCAGGAACTTAGGAGCCGGATGGCGATGATGATCTGCTGCCGTTTTATGCCTGGAAGCAGCTAGATGAAGATTCCTAGAGACTTCTTTCCAGATTGAGTTGAAGGACCTCTGGGTCTCAGCTGCTGCTGGTACAAGAGGAGAAATGGGAACAGGAAAGGGAAGAGATGGATGCTGCCCGTAAACAGTGAAGAAGGGAGATTTTCCAGAACTGCCATTGGAGTGATGGTTTAAGGCAAACTCTGCCCGGGGCAAAAGGTCCACCCAGTCATCTTGGTGGGCTGAGATGAAGGCACGGAGAAAACGCTCTACATTTTGATTGGCACGTTCCGTTTGCCCATTGGGGATGAAAGGCAGATTAAAAATCCAATTTAATCCCAAAGGAGCTGGCCAAGGCTCTCCAAAACCGAGCAGTAAATTGAACTCCTCTGTCGACATGGGAAGGCATCCCATGAAGACAAAAAATCTCCTTAATGAAAGTTGTGGCAAGACTGGGAGCAGAAGGTAGGCCTGGGAGAGGAATGAAGTGACACATTTTGGAGAACCGATCCACCACTGCCCAGATGACTGTAGAACCTGTTGAGGAAGGCAGATCTGAGATAAAATCCATGGAAATACAACGCCAAGGTATATCAGGCACTGATAAGGGCAACAGCAACCCAGCAGGGGCAGACGTGGAAGATTTGGATAGTACACAAACCGTACAAGCTTGAACGTATTCCTTGACATCCTTACGAAGAGAAGGCCACCAATAATGAAGATGAATAAGATCATAAGTACGAGGTATGCCAGGATGTCCAGAGAACTTGGAGTCATGTGCCCACGCAAGGAGTTTGGAACAAAGTGCGGGAACTACAAAAGTTTTACCTGGAGGAGGCTGCGTAGACTGGAGCTGAGTAGTGGCTAGAATACGATGTGGAGGGATGATGGGACCAGGATCTAGGTGATTCTCAGAATCATTGACATCAAATAACCTGGACAAGGCATCAGCTCCAAGGTTTTTGGTACCTGGACGAAAAGTAATTTTAAAATTGAAGCGGGCGAAAAAGAGGGCCCAGCGAGCTTGACGTGGGTTCAAGCGTATCGCGGATTGTAAATACTGCAGATTTTTATGATCAGTATAGATGGTAAAACAATGGGGAGAACCCTCTAGAAGATGTCGCCATTCTTGAAGAGCTAGTTTAATAGCAAGTAGCTCATGGTCCCAAATAGTGTAGTTCTTCTCCGCATCAGAAAACATCTTGGAAAAGAATCCGCAAGGCTGAGACTTGCCCTTCTGAGCTTGGAGCAGGATGGCACCGACTCCTACTGAAGAGGCATCTACCTCCAAAGAAAAGGGTTTAGTAATGTCCGGACGTAGGAGAATTGGGGTGGAGAGGAAGGCTGCCTTGAGTTTGAGGAAAGCATCAATGGCTTCAGGGGGCCAGAGCCGAGCATTGACACCCTTGTGGGTGAGAGATGTAATAGGAGCCACCAAGGTGGAGTAGTTACGAATGGATCGACGATAGTAATTGGTGAAGTTCAGAAAGTGTTGGGTGGCTTTAAGACCAGAGGGCTGGGGCCACTCGGAGATGGCCCGAAGTTTGGCTGGGTACATGAGGAGACCTTGAGACGAGATTATGTAGCCTAGAAATGAAACTTGTGTTTGTTCAAATAGACATTTCTCCAATTTTGCATATAGACAATTGTCCCGTAGACGCTGTAGCACAGCTTTCACATGAAGACAATGGGTAAGTAAGTCTGGTGAGAAAATAAGAATGTCATCCAGATATACAATAACACAGACATACAGAAGGTCACGGAAGATCTCATTAACCAAATTTTGGAAGACCGCTGGGGCATTGCATAAGCCAAAGGGCATCACAAGATACTCATAATGTCCGTCCCTGGTGTTAAAGGCGGTCATCCATTCGTCTCCTTCCTGGATTCTTATTAAATTGTAGGCCCCTCTAAGATCCAGTTTAGTGAAAACATGAAAACCTCGCAGTCTGTCAAAGAGTTCTGAAAATAAAGGAAGAGGGTATCGGTTCTTCACGGTGATGGCGTTAAGACCCCTGTAGTCGATGCAAGGACGGAGTGAACCATCTTTTTTCACTACAAAGAAAAACACGGCTCCAGCAGGTGAGTTAGATTTCCTGATGAAACCCTTTTGCAGGTTTTCCCGAATGTATTCAGACATGGCTTGTGTCTCGGGGATAGATAGAGGGTAGACTCGGCCTCAGGGAGGAGAGGTCCCAGGTTACAGATCAATGGAGCAGTCAAAGTCTCTGTGAGGGGGAAGGCGATCAGCGGACTTTTTGCAGAAGTGTGCAGGCAACATGGGAGGTCTCAGCCAGAGGAATGGAAGGAGGATGTAGCACCTTGGAAATACATCGTTGCTGAGACGGAGAACCCCAAGCTAATACTTGTCCAGAATTCCAGTCAAGATGCGGGGAGTGTTTCTGCAACCATGGAAGGCCCAAGATGAGGGGACTGGAGGATTTAATCAGAATTAGGAAAGAGATCTCCTCACCATGCAAAACCCCAATGTGTAACTCAATAGGAGGGGTTTTAAACTGGATGGGACTCATAGGCAAGAAGGAACCATCTACTGTGGTCACAGAGAGGGGTATAGCCAAGGCAACAAAGGCAATGCCCAACTCAGAAGCTAAAGATTGTTCAATGAAATTCCCGGCAGCACCAGAGTCCACGTATGCAGAGAGCTGATAGGCATTTTGAGCCCAGTGAAGAGCCACGGGAAGGGTGAAACAAGGGAAGCGAACAAAATTAAGGGATCGGTCTAGATCCGAGTGAGCTAGACCCTGGAGTTTCTCAGACAGACTGGACAGGAGTTCAAAAGATGTCCTTTATCGCCACAGTAAAGGCACAAGCCCAATCCCATGCGTCGGGCACATTCCTCGGGAGTGAGGTGCGTTCGCCCAAGATGCATAGGTTCTTCCAACGTGTGAGAGGTTGAAGACGGAGAGGATTCCACAGGTCTTTGGACTACCTGTGCTGGACAGCCAGCAGGGGGATGACTGGTTCTGGATTTCTCCAGGACCTGCTCCTGGATGCGAATGTCTATTTGAATGCTTAATGCGATTAAGTCATCCAATGAGGTAGGAATGGTGGGTCCTGCGAGTTCATCCTTGACACGCTCAGATAGGCCTTGCCAGAAGGTAGCAGTAAGGGCCTCATTATTCCATTTGAGTTCAGCAGCCAGCGTACAGAATTGAACTGCGTATTGGCTGACTGTCATTCCTTGCTGATGAAGACGAAGGAGGGCCCCAGCAGCCGAAGACACTCTGCCGGGCTCATCAAAAGTTTTCCAGAATGCATCCAAAAAAAGCTGGAGGTCGGAGGTGATAGAATTCCCAGAGTGGGGAGGCCCAAGCTAGAGCATCACAGGAGAGGAGAGAGATGATATATGCGACTTTGGTGCGATCAGTTGGCAAATGGTGGCTGGAAAGTTCAAAGTGGATAGAACACTGCTTAATGAAGCCCCGACAAGCCTTAAGATTGCCAAAAAAACGAGGTGGCGACGGCAGATGCAGGCAGGGATTGCTAGGTGTAGCAGGTAACACGGGAGAAGCTGAAGCACAAGCAGGAATGGGAGGAGCTGAAGTCACAGCGAGTTGCAGATGATCCAGACGGGAGGCAAGATCCTGAAGAACCATCATTATTTGCTCTTGATTTGCTTGCTGGGAGTTAAGTCTCTGAACTAGATGTTGCATTTGATCCTCGGTCAGTGGCCAATTCTCAGAGGAGCTCATGGCTTGAGCAAACTGTCATGGTACTACTTACAGTGAGCCCACAGGTGAGCAGATGGCACGGGATCCCCCAGGGCGTGGAGTCTGCCAGGGACCCCATCTTGAGGGTTTGGGCTTAGCTGCTTCCTGACCCCAGGTCACGACCCCCAAGTTCACCCTGCTCGCTAGGGAAGTACCAGAAGGCACTGTCAGACAAGGATGGATGGATGAAGCAAAAGGAGAGCCGGATAGCGAGCCAAGGTCAGGGCGGGCTGCAGACAACCTAATCAGAACAAGCCGAGTCGGTACACAAGAGATCATTTCACAAGATATCAGGTTTAAGGCAGGTTACACGAAGGGAGCTCAGAAACAAATGTTGCTCAAGCAAGCAGTAGCCGGTTTGAATGGGATTTAAATAGGGAAGCACATGTGGGGCTGGGCAGGAAGTAGCAGGAAGGAATCATATATTAGGCAACAGGTGTGGCCGGCGACACCCATAGCTGCAGAGTGCACAGAGCTGAACACAAGCTAGTGGAACAACAGGTGCCAGCCGGCCTACAGCAGTAAATGTGAGACACAGATCAGCTCCGCAGCTGATCTGTGACAAAGAGCTAAAAATTGTGTGTGATTGATGACCAAAAAACTAAAACTATGCCCCATTTTCATACACAGGAATGTCTCAGCCAGGAGGAGGCCGTGGAAAGTGGCAGCCAGGAGGTGGCCACGTCCAGCAGCCTGACCGAATTCCAGGTTCGGTCACCACCAAAGCCACCCAACCCACCACAGCGGCCTGGAAGGAAGCGTGGAAGGAAGTGTTGAGAATGATGGCCTGGGTTTTGTGTGGTCTGCCAAAAGACGCAGGCTGTTGTAAGTCCACAGCCTCGGGACATATATGTCATCTGCTGCTGCTCCAGATTTCTCCTGGACCGTATTGTGCTCCCTATTAAATGGACTCCTCAGATTACCAATTTGGACAGTCAAATAATTGATGTCTGCACTGGGATACAAAGGCTTCAACAATTCCAACTGTTTCTCCAACGTTGCCTTCCTCTTTATTTTGTTAGGACCCCTAATAAATTTTAAATTTTCTTTTTGACAAATACTTGGCTATGTGTTACATCAAACAGGACAGTTTGTTTGTGAGTAGGCAGGTACATTTCAAAAATACAATGTCAAATTAACAAGGGACACCAACCAACCTCTTTGAGGTAAAAAAATACAAGATAAAAATGGTGTTGTGGTAACGACACACAAAATGACAAAAAATATTATGGAGATCACTAGAAAAAAAAAAAAAAAGCTTTTATTCTGGAGATCTGGAGAAATAAAAAAAAAAAGGAGATCACTATAAAAATAAAAAAATAGATTATTCTGGAGATCTTGATAAAAAAAACCAACAAAAACAAAGATTATTCATGAAATCACGAGAAATAATAAAAAAATCCATTTGTCAGAACTCTGTGTGAATATCAGCAGCAAAGCAACTTCATTATTCTAGCATTATAAAGAAGAAGAGAATGCGCTGCATTGAAAGATTTAAAAATTTGCTTTGTGACGAATGTGCTATCTCCATTACGAACGCTAGTTTTACAAGACCGAGCGCTTCCGTCTCGTACTTGATTCTGTGCATGCGTGGACTTTTGTGCGTCGGACTTGTGTACACATGATCTGACTTTCAGACAACAAAGTTTTGTTGACGGAAAATTTGAGAACCTGCGCTCAAACATTTGTGTGCGGACAGCAAATGTTCGATGGAGCATACACATGGTCGGGATTTCCGACAACAGGCTCACATCGAACATTTCCCTTCTGAAATTCCGATCGTGTGTACAGGGCTTAAGATGCACTAACAAATTGAAACTGAACTCTAGCTAACACTCTTTTAGTGGTTACATTAACATTTTTTATGTTCCATTTGGAATAAAGGTTTTACATAAATAAATAAATAAAAGCTGATCATTGTAAGTACCCATGTTGGTGGTAAATGGTTTGTCTCAACTCTCTAACTGCCACTTTTGCAGGATAGCTTGTTTTGTTTAAAAATAATGGACTTACTGGCTGGATCACCAATAGAAAGTAAAGGAAAGAAAGCCTAGAAAAGAATACAAATGCAGCCACCACAGCTAATAACTGGTAGGCTGCAATATAATAAATGTTTATTTTGGGGTTTATTTGGGGAATTGCAGAACTAATATGATTAGTGAAAGGGTATTGTAAAATTTATTTGAAAGGATAATTGTACCTACATATGTATTCTTAAATGAAAGTCATAATCAATGGTCTTCATCCGTCACTCGGAGGATGGCTTTGGCATAGAAGGGAATGGGGCCTTGATATTTATGTGCAGTATGAAACAGCTGTTTTAGGAAAAAGGACTTTGTAGCTCGGAGCCAGGTCCCATGGTGAAGATCACTTGATTGGAGGGGGAAATGTATTTAAGGACAATTGTACAAAAGTACAGTTGTCCTTTAAATATTCCTGTTTTTAAATTACTACATGTGAATATGAAGATATCTCAGATATAAGCATTCTGGATATTGAAACTCAGACCTGTCTCTCATAAATATTGAATACAATCTGACTCAGGAATATTCCTAATATTTTAAGGGGGAAGTAGTTGAAAGAAAATGTATTGAAAGAAATAAATCCTAGCATCTCACCTGAGTATCTTGTGTCTTGTTCATCTCAGGAATTTCATTGTCCTTCATCGATTTATAGCATAAGTGCTTCTCAACTGTTCGTCCCTGTTTAGGTGACCATTTTGGATTGTCAGAAACATCTTTATTTATAACTGGGGTTCTTATAATCTTTAAGTTACTGGTGTAGATAATGATTTTGCCAAAATCTATAACATCAGAATTCTATAAAACAAAAGGAAGAACGTGTTACCAGAATACAAGTAATTTTTTTTCCACCCAACATGCTCATCCACTGTTTAGTACATTTACCATTACTGACTAACAGGTGATACTCTGTACTGTAGTTCCTCAGTGTTACAAATGTGTTTTTTGGCTTAATTCCCAGATGGCATAGAAGACAGGGATATGCAACATCACCAGTATCATTTATTATATATTTCTCTGTTTTGTTGTTTTATGTCAATACATTGGAGTAGAGTACAAAATAACACACTTCAAACTTGGGATCAAATGTAAAAGGTCATTACTTGGCATTTAGAGATGCATGGGCCAATGTTGACTATAAAGTAAGCGTTTCAGCACCATTTTCTGAATGTTATCATTCTTTCATGGTCATTAGAAGTGATCCTAGGATCTGTTTTTACATATCTCAACACCGATTCACTCTGGTATATTTACTTTTGCACTAATGGATTTGTGATTTGTGTGGATTTGGTAGACTTGACCACCTATGATAACTAGCTCTTCATGAAATTTCCAAAGAGCTGACTCTGCTGCAGTACATGAGCAGTTTGACTATGGTCAGTCACTCAGGATCTTTCAGTACTTACAGTTTCAGAACAATAGCTAAGTGACATTTGTCTCTTTTTTTAATCTAAAATGGGAAAAGCTGACATAATTAAATGCACTTGAATCTCAAATTGTAGTAGCAGTAGTAGTAGTAGTACTAGAAGTAGTGACTTTGTCTTTTAATGTAAATGTGCTTAACCGCTTCCGGACCAGCCGCCCCAGTTATACTGCGGCAGATTGGCTCCCCTGTGTGAGCCTTTGTAGCTGTACGTCGGCTCTTTAAAACGCCTCCAGTGGCGTGCGCGTGCCCGAAGCCGATGCGAGTGCTCGGCAGGCGGGATGACTGCTGGGCACCTGCGATCGTTCCTGATAGAGCGAGAACCGGGATCTGTGTGTGTAAACAAAAAACAAAAATACGTAGAAGAATAATACGTATCGGCCTAAACTGAGGAAAATTTTTTTCATTTTGTTTTTTAAATTGGGATATTTATTATAGCAAAAAGTAAAAGAAACTGTGTTTTTTTTTCAAAATTGTCGCTTTTCTTTTGTTTATAGCGTAAAAAATAAAAATCGCAGAGGCGATCAAATACCACCAAAAGAAATCTCTAATTGTGGGAAAAAAATTTTGTTTGGGTACAGTTTCGCATGACCATGCAATTGTCAGTTAAAGCGACGCAGTGCCGTATCGCAAAAAAATGCCCTGGTCAGGAAGGGGGTAAATTCTTCCAGGGCTGAAGTGGTTAAACACATTCCCGGTACGATGAATGAACTTGTATTGAGATAATACAAATACCCAGTGGGAAGGCATCTCAGCTGGCAAAAGTTCCAAAAGCGTGTAGAGAGCGGGATTCAGCTGAACTGACAGCGCCTGTTGAGAGGGGCAGAATCCGACCTGGCCATCTTGTGCCCTAGCAGGAAGGTGTCCAGGAAGGTGTTGCACTTTCCCTCCTCATCAGGAACATTTCCCTGCCACTAGTTCTGTCCCTACCAGGTGGGGTACCTGTCCCTTCTGTACCAACTCACAAAATGCGCCCCGAAACCTGTGAGCCAGGGCCCTTAAAAGGCTCTACCTGACCCAAGATGGCCGCAAGTGTGACATGAGGGCAGCGACATCCAATAGGATAGCTTTCCCAGTGACCCAGGAAACTATAGAGGACCCCTGTTCCTCTGGACTTCCTCTCCAACTACAGTGCCTCTTTGGAAGAGCGCCACCTACAGTGGAGAAAGTAGACTGTACTGGTCTACAAGTCCCCTAATGATGGGTCTGCCAGTGCCGCCATTTTTGAATTTGTGACGTATGCACAGATGTGTTGCAGGTCTCATGTGCAATGTTAATCTAGCCTAAGCAAGAAAGGGGGAAGTGCTGCCCCACAGCACAAAAAAAAAAAAGAAAGCAGTTTAAGAAAAAGAAATATCCAATTGTGGGAGAGGGAGTGAGCTGGAGCGAGGTGCAAACACATTGTTTTTTGTAAGGAAGGTCTGCTTTAAGGTATTGGCTTGGGGGAAGCATGCTCCCAAGCATGTATGTCACTACAATGTTATGTTTTCATAGGCTTAAGCTGGATACACACTATACAACTTGTGTTGTTCGATTTTCTTTAGAATTACCTTCAACCATGTAGTGGAATGGCCTGCCTGATTGCATACAAATTGAAAGTGTTTAGGTTTGACCTCATATTATATGGTTTTGGTAAATCTAAAGAAAATTGTATAGTGTGTATCCAGCTTTAGCATCATCCTTTGTAACCCAACTAGGCAAATGCAAAAGTTAGCTTCATGATTAGTTCTAAGAGCTTGTCTCCTGATTCCCCAGTCTCTCATCACCATAAATATATTGATGCAAAATGTTTTCCTGCAAATACTATTGCATGCATTTTTTCTTTTTGATCTTTGTCTTTATCAGAAATTAAGAAGCAAAAATGAATGTCTGTCTTTGTGCAATAATATAAGGAAGTGAGAGAAAAGGGGTCACAGACAGAAAAAAATACAGACATACATATTAACTCTTCCTCCTTGGGCCAGGTCTTGAAAAGATTTCTGTAGTTTCACCTAGCTCTGATTTTAGGTCTTCTGTTGGTAACATGGCCAAAATACTGACTTTCCTGTTAGTATGGATTTTCTAATTTGACGCTAACTCCTTTTGCTTGGATCCTAAAAGAATGGTTTTAAAATTGGATTCATGTTTCTTAGTAGTCCTGCAAATACAGGCTACCCTTCATGTTCTACATATGTTTCATCTCGTTTTCCTTAATGCGGTATTAGACCAAAAAACAATATATTGCAGCTTACCAGACCTTAGATGTGATGGCTTCATTCATTTTATTTTTTCATTTTATTTTCCTTTACTTCACCTGATAACAGCGGTGTTTTATGAAATTACCCCCAGTATATAAAAAAGAGGTAGAATCGCGCTAAATAAACAATAATAAACAAACATATACTTGATAATGTGGTATTGTGTTCATGTGTAAATATCACATATAATATAATCAAATTATGAAGAGTATCATAGCACCAAACTGGATAAACAATAATTGATGCAATAAACAATAAAATGATGTGGAAGTGAGTCCAAACATATAAATATATCACCCGTGAATAGGTGATGGATTATAATAAAAAGTCCATCCAAAATTGTGGGATCCTTGATATTGTGGAAAAATGAGTGCTAAATCCACCACCAAAGAATGAAGATTGGCCGCTTACCAGAGACTCATGATCCCCCACTACAGAGGATCAGGGAAAGTCTGAATGAAAAGCTATCCTCCTGAACGTATCCAATGCAGCAAAAACCTGAATTCGTTAGTGGTATAGTGTGGTGTCCAAAATACAGCCAGCGGGACATGCGTGCTTCAGATTTCAACGTGACATCCCCAGCTCACAAATAGGTAGAGGTACCATGAAAGATATAAAGGCTCCAATAGTGTAAAACCTTTAAAACTTTTATTAATGTTAAAAACACAAAGTTACACTCACATGGTTCTAGTAGAAAAAGCGCCTGTACGTCTGGAGCGCCGGCCAGTAAGCTCACAGACTAGCCCGTCCTACTGGTAACAACAATAGCGATGAGGGGTGACGCAAGCGCGTCGCTCCACCCTACGCGTTTCATAATAGAGTTACGTCATCCAGGGGCACCCTGGATGACGTAACTCTATTACAAAACACGTAGGATGGAGCGACGTGCTTGCGTCACCTCGGCACAACCTCCCCAAAGTTAGCCTGTCCCCCAGTATAATACCCCCCAGGTCAGTCTGTCCTCCATAATAATGCTCCCAGGTCAATCTGTTCCCCAGTGTAATCCTCCCCAGGTCAACCTGTCCCCCAGCATAATCCTTCCTCCCCCAGGTTAATCTGTTCCCCAGTATAACCACTCCAGGTCAGTTTGTCCCCCCAGTATAATACCCCCACTCCGGGTCAATCTTTTGCCCAGTATAATCCCCCCAGGTCAGTCTGACCCCAGTATAACCCCCCCCCAAGGTCAGTTAGACTGAAGAAGAGGGAATTGTACTGGGGGACAGAGTAACCACCAGTACAATCCTCCCAATAGTTGCTTTTTAGGCCCTGCAAATGTTATCAAATCACTGTTTTTTCTTTCACATAGGGCATACAAAAGTGTGCACCTGCACGGGAGCCGTGTTTACCCGCACAGGGCAGGCAGTCCCATTCATGTCAATTGGGACACAGCAGTTGCAGACGGTGTGAGTTTAAGGACATGCACCCCCATCCACACGGAAGGCAAATTGAAAGCAGTGGACGTGTCCGTGCAGCCATTGCTCCTAAATTGACATAAATAAGACTGCCTCAAGTTTACCCTTGATCATCCCAGATCTACACATATCACACTGGAGAACTAAGGGCATAAAAGTAGTTGAAGACCTTATGGTGGGCCCTACACCAAAAACATTTAGGGCCTTACAATTAGAATATGATATAGAAGAACGTGACCAATGTAGGTACATTCAAATTACCCATTTCCTCCACACCAACCCCCACACCTCCATGCTGCTTCCGTGAAGCGTAGCCTTGTACCTCACAAACATCAAAGGTATCTTGTTATTCTACAACACTTTGAACAACAAAAATGATTTCACAAAATCTACACCCATAATAGCATGGAACATGACATAGGCGTGACTTACACCACAGACCAATGGCAAAAAGCACTACACATTACATATGCAACGACCAAGATTGTCAACCTATGGGAACTTACCCACAAAATACTGCAACGTTGGTATCTAACACCTTACCGAATATCAAAATTCGACTCTCAAACTTCCTCACTATGTTGGAGTAGCTGTGGATGTATTGGCACACTGCACCATATAGTTATAGGCTAATCTCAAACATTGTAGGGACACAGGTCCCTCTCTCTGCAGGCATGGCCATCTTATCCCTAGGTATAGACCACATTCCAGCAGCTCGAAGAACCATAGTAATCCATGTTCTACTTAGCGCCAGAGTGTCAATAATGAGACACTGGAAGGACATAAGACAGTAAAAGAAGTAGTGGAGACAACTAACACGCATGCCACCTATGAGCTAATGTTCGCGGCAGCCAAGGGTAATCATCAAAGTATGAGTTCCCGATGGAAACATAAAGCAATAAAATAATGTAGCGCTGGTAGATTTTTAATCTACCGCTGATAGGTAAATTTTGTGGGTTACTTGTTAGGTGAAGTTAGATTTGCCTCTGTTCCAGCTTGGCTGAGTTGTGTGTAGTTCCACACTGTGCCAGTGGGTGTCGTTGTCACCATGGGCTGGTGTTGGAAAGGCAACGTGTTGAAGCGTATGAGTGCTCCTCTGTCCCAGAGACAACTCGGTGGAGGTGGTCCTCCGAGTTGCATTCTGGGAGAGGGTATTTATGGGACAGACGCCATGTTTAGGGGTTAGTTTTCAGCCACCTGCTGGCCCTCCTGGCCGACAGGTATGCGTTAAGAGTACCACCTCGTGGTCCTCCATTCCGGAGGCCCACGTCGCTGTGGCATGTGGGTGGGCCCAGAAGCCTGTCTGGGGCCTACCACAGCAGCAGAGGAATGGTCTTGAGCTGTCTATCCTGAGTGAAGAAGCTGGACAACCGAGGAGATCCCAGGGGAGGACCCGTCATGGAAGGATCATGCAGAGTGCTGGTCTGGAGAGGGGCCTGGTGACTCGGTTGGAGGACGTATCCTAAGTAATCTTACTGCATAGTACTGCCTGGTTGGCTTAAAGGTTCAAGTACTGTGTCTGACATTCATCGCAAACCAATACATCCTGTGGCAGAGGATCGTACGGGTTTTATTCCAAACAAGTCTGTGGCAGAGACTTTTGTTCGCGCTACGTACTGGCTGCTAGGCAAGTGAGAGAGGCCTATCCAGGCGGGCAAAGATTGAATCCCACAAGGGGAGTGCATTCAACTACAAGTGATCAATTCCAAAGAATGTTCTAAAGCAGTGGTTCTCAACCTCTCAAGTGCCGTGACCCCTTGATAAAATTTCCGAAGTTGTGGAGACCCCCAACCGTAAAATTATTTTCATAGGATGGGTTGTCAGCACCCAAGGCAAGGCAAGTAATTTGCGCCCCTAACCCATGGACATTTAGTGCTCCCTGAGTCCCTTCCACTCGTACAGTATTAAAACCCCTTATGGTACATTTTAGGATGTACCACTCTTTCTCTTTGTTCTCCTTTCTTTCCCTTTTACCTCTCTCTATCCTAATCTCTTGGTTTTTTCCCCCATCCCTCTTTCTAGCCATCTTTCTTGTTCTTTCTCTTATTCTTTCTCTCCCTTTTTCTTTGTTCCTCCCCCTTCCATGTATTCTCTATTTTTATTCCTTCTCTTACTCCTTGGTGGGGGGGGGATGAGTGGCAATGTTGGCGGGGAGTTCTGATCAGCCAACTAAGGTGCTCTTGATCAAGCTCATCTGCTGATCTGAGAACTGTAGTGGGGACTTTTAATGGCAACTATAATCACAGGTAGTGTTACTCACTGTGTCTCCGAATTGGTGGTGTCTCGTAGCAGTGACACCTATGCCGAAATCAGGAGATGGGGTCTCCTCCAGACGGCGGGCGGCTGCAGGCTCCAGGGACAGCCCTGCTGGGCGGCCACAAAAAGGCTGGGAGAGCGGTGCAGGCTTCAGAAACAGCCAAGGATTTGGTGACCCCTGGCAAATCATCATTTGACCCCCGAGGGGGTCCCGACCCCCAGGTTGAGAACCACTGTTCTAAAGGATACTAAGGAAAGGTATTTGAGCTTCCCTGAAACTTTCCTTCTGCCTCTTTTCTGCTACTTCCCTTATTACTTGTTCAATAAAGCATTGGAAAATATACTCAAGTGTTTGGTGTCTACATCGTCCAGAGGTAAACTCAACGGGACCCTAGACCCTGTGACGGTGAAACAGAGGTATCGAGAGTGAAGGTAACAAGCCCGCTTTAAATCAGCAGCTCCACCGAGAGTTAGTGCTACAATAATAATTACCACAATACATTTTGAACAAGAAGTCGGACTGTTTAACGACATTATATTATTTTCTTCTCTTTTCTTTTCGCATTTCTTTTAAATTTAAGTCTGTTCATAGCATAACTATGCTTTCTTGTTATTCTCGATTTTAGTTTAAGATAAATAAAGTTATAAATCTTCAGAACATCACAGAAGCATCCAGCTGACAACATACCATATTATATACGTGTTACACTATATATATGCTATACGTTGTAAGTTCCATGTGTAACGCTTACACTATTGATGCTGCTTTATGATGTCAATTGTCGATTGTTGATTTCTATAACCAATAAAAAACTATGGAAATTAAATAAGACTGCCTGCACAGGGATGAACTGTACATCCCTGTGCGGGTAAACACTGGCTCACAAAGGTGTCTGCTGTCAGGGGCGGCTCCAGCCCAAATTTTTTGGGGGTGCTGTGCAGGTGCTGGAAGAAAAAGCGAGGGTGCTGATGTGGCACGCGCCGCAAAATTTGCATGTGTGGGCGTGGCCAAAGGGTGGGTGTGGCTAAAATGTGTGTGGCCAAATGTGAGTGATTTTTCCCGATCTATAGCTTGTAGTGTGCCACCTTTCCCTCTTTGTATAGGCTAAAAAGAGCCTGGAGGTACACTGAAGAGATTGTGACGTAAAAGTTCCATTGAGGCCAACAATTATAGACCCCAGCATATGTCAGGGCCAGCAATAACCTCAACTCAGTGGGGTAGTTAAGTATAAAAAGTCAACAGCCACAAAGAAGCCAGAGAACCATCTAAAAACTCAGTCACACATTGAAAACAGGCCATGCAGTCAGGCACATTGTCCCATACTCCAAAAAAAAACAAAATGTGCTAAAGGTAATTATCACCACAATGTACGCCACAATAATTCAAAGAAAGCAGTAAAAGCATAAAAAATATCAATAATATATAAATTAAATATGTGATAAAAACAATAAAAATTTAATCTGTGCATACATCTAAAGTGCAACGTGCAACACAAGTGACCCCTATTAGAATTTCACATCAACAAAGTTCAGTAGAATTGTCTGCAAGCAGAGTGAATCCTTTGCAACCTATTAGCAGCTACCTCCATAACCCACTGGGTGAGAGTTCAGCCTGCTTACTAGAGGTTAAGGCCATAGATAGCAGGCCCAACAATGCATGGTCATGTTCCACGGGCAATCAGCATACCACCAACCGGACCTCAGATAGTTAATCTTCCTCCAGCATTACCTGCATCAGGGATTGTTCCCACAATAACACACAGCAGCCAGGCGAGCAATTGTACACATACAAATACAAGAGCTGCCAAACAATTTCTAATACTGTTCAGCCAGCCTTATGATCCAGGCACCCCTGCCAGGAAGCAAAATCGGGTTGTGACCTTACTTATCTCCGCTGTAGTTGAAGAAAACCTACCACCTCCTCCTCCTCAAATGTAAGTTACATTGATTGGTGGAATATATATTTATCAGGTTAGATTTTTTTTTTTTATGGTAACATGAGGGAGAGTGTTCAGAGGGAAAGTTCACTTTTCTTATAATGAGGTATACTGTGACACCACACCAGCAATGTTGGGGCTCATTTGCACTAGCGGTTAGGCAATTGAATCAGCCTTTTCACAACCTGCCAAACATGCTTAGATCACTTTTTAGAGGAACAGTGGTGCCTGTTCCACCTGTAAAACAGCCCTTAGCTGCATTTGACGGTGGTACGTGAGACTGGGGTTGGTAAAACCCTGTGGTTGCGTCACACTTTTACCTTCCCCAATCCCTACTCGCTTTAGCTTCAGAGGTAGCAGCCAAAGGTGTACACATGCCATGTTGTGCCAATATAGCTAATATTGTGCATCTGTATGGGCTCAATAGTATCTTTATGGGCTCAATAGCATCTTTATGCTATTGTGCCTATATAGCTGCTATTGTACCCACATAGCTTTTACTGTGCCCTATCATGCCTACTGACCTTAACTTCTTGCAGAACTTCCAGCTGCTGTGGATCTACCAAGAATGAGGGGCGGACTGCTATTGGTATCACTCCACTCCACATTGCAGCCGGAACTATGGACAAGGCATTGACTCATGAGGCAGGCTTGATGCCCCCGCGGCCGCCTGCTCCCTCCTACCCTGCTTTTCTTGTTCTGTGGCTGGCCGCCGCCTTCATCCACAATCTGTGCCAGAAGGTCGGTAAGCCCAGGAACAATCTACCAGTCACCTGGATGCGATCGACTGGTAGATCGTGGTCCATGGGTTGCCGACCTGGGCTCTATAGTAAACATGATTTCTTCTGGGAGAAAGGAATATTAGGTGTCTGTGTCCCCTCTGACACTGCCCCTGAGCATTTTATAACAACAGCCTCCCGGTGTGTAAATATACACAACATACAGTATATAGGGAATGCTTTCCTCTGTTTCCTTCACTGCCTACACTAAACCAAGGAGCTGTGACTGTCCAGGCCATTGCAGAATTTGGTTCTCCCCTCCCTGAAGCAATGTACAGAAAAAAAAAAAGACTCACATGGGTGTTTAAGAGCTGAGGGGTCATTTTGGCTTCTTCTTGCTCTGGCACTGAAAATCATTTTTGGAGTGTGCTGCGAGTATAGGTGTATGGAAAACGCATGGAGTGTGCAGCGAGCATAGGAGGTGTATGGGAAATGCATGGAGTGTGCAGTGAGCATAGGAGGTGTATGGGAAATGCATAGAGTGTGCAGTGAGCATAGGAGGTGTATGGGAGATGCATGGAGTGTGCAGCGAGCATAGGAGGTGTATGGGAAATGCATGGACTGTGCAGCAAGCATAGGGAGTGTGTGGGAAATGCATGGAGTGTGCAGCGAGCATAGGGGGTGTATGGGGATGCATAGAGTGTGCCACGTTAAGAGTGCACAGCGGAGGGGTGCGTTATTTACATACATTTACAAAGTGCAAGATTCAGGAGTGCGCTACACACAATGCAGGGTTCAGGAGTGCGCTACACACACAATGCAGGGTTCAGGAAAGAGATCAGGAGTGCACTGCGTATGCAATGCAGAGATCAGCAGTGTGCCACCTACGCAATGTAGAGTTCAGGAGTGCGCTATGCACACAATGCAGGGATTAGGAGTGCCTTACATACACAATGCGGGGATCAGGAGTGCCTTACATACACAATGCGGGGATCAGGAGTGCCTTACATACACAATGCGGGGATCAGGAGTGCCTTACATACACAATGCGGGGATCAGGAGTGCCTTACATACACAATGCGGGCATCAGGAGTGCCTTACATACACAATGCAGGGATCAGGAGTGCCTTACATACACAATGCGGGGATCAGGAGTGCCTTACATACACAATGGGGGGATCAGGAGTGCCTTACGTACACAATGCGGGGATCAGGAGTGCCTTACGTACACAATGCGGGGATCAGGAGTGCCTTACGTACACAATGCGGGGATCAGGAGTACGCTACGTACACAATGCGGGGATCAGGAGTGCGCTACGTACACAATGCGGGGATCAGGAGTGTGCTACGTACACAATGCGGGGATCAGGAGTGCGCTACGTACACAATGCGGGGATCAGGAGTGCGCTACGTACACAATGCGGGGATCAGGAGTACGCTACGTACACAATGCGGGGATCAGGAGTGCGCTACGTACACAATGCGGGGATCAGGAGTGCGCTACGTACACAATGCGGGGATCAGGAGTGCGCTACGTACACAATGCGGGGATCAGGAGTGCGCTACGTACACAATGCAGGGATCAGGAGTGCGCTACGTACACAATGCGGGGATCAGGAGTGCGCTACGTACACAATGCGGGGATCAGGAGTGCGCTACGTACACAATGCGGGGATCAGGAGTGCGCTACGTACACAATGCGGGGATCAGGAGTGCGCTACGTACACAATGCGGGGATCAGGAGTGCGCTATGTACACAATGCGGGGATCAGGAGTGCACTATGTACACAATGCGGGGATCAGGAGTGCGCTATGTAAACAATGCGGGGATCAGGAGTGCGCTATGTACACAATGCGGGAATCAGGAGTGCGCTATGTACACAATGCGGGGATCAGAAGTGCGCTATGTACACAATGCGAGGATCAGGAGTGCGCTACGTACACAATGCGGGGATCAGGAGTGCGCTATGTACACAATGCGGGGATCAGGAATGCGCTATGTACACAATGCGGGGATCAGGAGTGGGCTATGTACACAATGCGGGGATCAGGAGTGCGCTATGTACACAATGCGGGGATCAGGAGTGCGCTATGTACACAATGCGGGGATCAGGAGTGCGCTATGTACAAGAGATCTGGTCTGGTACTAAAGTGTGGGAAATATAGGGTTAGTATAATGCCATCAGAATATCTTTAATTTGTCAATCTATTCTTCTTGTATTGTGACACCAGCAATGAGGAATGGATGGTCTGATGGATGAATGAATGGATGAGTGAGTGAATGAATGGATAGATGAATGGATGGATGAATAGATGGATGGATGAGTGAATGAATGGACAGATGCATGGATGGATAAGTAAATGAAAGGATAGATGAATGGATGGATAGATGAATGGATAGATGAGTGAATGGATGGATGGATAACTCAGAAATCCTGCATTTTCTACTTGTCAGTTTCTGTAAGATCCATGTGACTTGTGCTGAGGAATGTGAGAGGAATGCAGGTGTCAGAGTACAGGATGGATACATAAACCATCTTGCTCTCCTCTGCTAACCTTCCCACACTGTAGAACCCAGCTTGTTCTCTCCATGCTGGCAGCAGTGCAGACAAACACAACTCACTGTTTCTCAGTGCTGGGCTGAGGAATGTGTCCCCCATAGCAGGCTGTGTCCTCTCCTCTCCCCTCTTTCTCTCCAGCTGCCGAATCTCCTCTTCTCAGAAACCATAAAAGGCGGGCTGGGGGAAGGGGGCGGGTACAGTCTTTACCATTGGCTGAGGAGGCAGCAGAGAGGTGGATATCCATCCGCCTCTAAAATTAGTCTGTGCCGGGTCTAGCTAAAGATTTTCGGCTTCTGCGGCCGCAGCTGTTGTATCCTTCCACAACAAAAAAAGAGTCCCCAGCTTCCAGGCAGCAATAGAGAACACGCAGGCAAGGAAAGAACAAACAAAAAAACAATAACATCTGCAAATACTACCATGTGGATTTTGGGGGTGCTTAAATAATTTTTGGGGAGGCTTGAGCACACCCAAGCACCCACCTAGCGCCGCCCCTGTCTGCTGTAGTATGCCCCTGTGAATGAGGCCATCCAGTGACAAGCAGATACCTTTGGGCAGCAGCCTGGAGAGAGGGGAATTGTAGACTAGCAGATTTAGATGGACTTGACTAACAAATTGAAGCCAAACTCCAACTAACACTTTAAAAAGGGTTTAAATCAAATGTTTTTTTTTTTTGAGATAAAGGTTTTACATAAATGAATAAAAACTGACCATTCTAAGTACCCCTGTCAGCGTTAATTAGTGTGTCTCAACCTTCTAACTGCTACTTTGTCTGAACAGCTTGGTTTGTTAAAGCAAGCTGAAAAATAACAGAATTACTAGCTCAGTCACCAGGAAAAAATAAAGGAAAAAAAGCTAAAAAAAAAACTAAAGAAGCCATCACATCTACATCATTTGTAATTTGCAATTTAATATATTTTTGCTTTTGGATTTAATACCTTTCTCATGCAGATCAATTCCAAATGGTAGGTTGGTGAATCAGTAACTTCCTTGTGGTATGTTAAATGTGATAAGCAAAGGGTTGTCCTTCTCTAGCTTTATTTTCCCCTTATTTACATGGCACCCAAACAGTTTGCAATGGCCACCTTGGTAGTTATGTCTTTCCTTATGTTTTGCAACTCTTTATAGCAAACAGCATTTTGGTACCTCCTCTTTTGTTTTAAAGATCTATCATTACAATTTTTGTCCCCTATGAGACAAAGTACAAGTAGCGGATGTCACACTGAATAGGAAGTGAGGGGAAATTCCTCTAATAGAGACACAGATCACATATAAAACCTGACAGAAAAATCTTAAAATTATATATATTTTCAACCCTTCTAACTAATTCCTGCTCTATCCAAAACCAAAATAAGTTTAAACTGGATTTGAATCCTTTCCTCCTAAAGGTTTATGCTGGCTGCTTATACTCCAGCAATCTACTTTTTATCAAAACAGAAAGCATTATATTGCTTGAATAGTTTGTAAAGATCTTCAGCTTTTGAAATAATTTATGCTTCTTGAGTAGCTTCTGGAAACAAGACACAGGAGACAAGCTTGCTAACCATATTCTTCAAATATAACAAGAATAAAAATGACTCCAGTCAGTGACATGGCACAACAGCCAGACAACTAGTTTTTTTCTGAATTGTACCAATGGCAGCCAATTTCTCTACCGTGACAGTGTTAACAGAAAGGTTGAGTTACATTAATGTAGGGCTTTGGTGAATGGGAGTGCGTCAGGATCCATCTTGTACTAGATGCATGAGGGATCACGGCGACCTGATCCATATGTTGTGGAGGTGCCCCAAACTGCACATATATTGGAAGGAGTTGGTGGGGTTTATTAACTGAGTATTTCAGATTCATCTCATAGAACACCCTAAACTATGCCTGTTGGGAATTATAGGTGAAGTTCTGGTGGAGGAGACCTCTAGACTAGCCATAGCTAGGGCCCTTTTCCAGGCCAGGAAATTATTTTGAGGCACTGGAAATCGACAGATCCCCCACGGTGAAGGAGTAGCTGACGCAAATGGGCAACACTATAAGAATGGAAACATTTATCTACCAGCACAGGGGTAGTGCAACAAAATTCAAAAAAATTTGGGGACCGTGTCTAGCTGCTCCTGGTTTAGCTCCTGTAGACCTAATTATGGACCGCTTACTTCTGTAAATTGGAATTGTGAATGGGCTGAGTCCTCCCATCTGGGGCCTTGGTTGTTTCAGTGTATTTCATTGTTGCAACTGAATCCTATGCGGATGTTATGTGATTATGTGCCGATGGTGTTGAATACTAAATGCAAAGTGCTTAAGCATAATCTGTACCGATATGGAATTCTGTACTGTTTCTGTATTACTGATTTTTCAATAAAGTTCCTTTTGATTTAAAAAAAAAATAGGGCTTTGGTAAGGGGAAAGTATATTGCTAGGGCCAGCCTAAAGGTCAGGTTAAGTTTAGGGGTCAGAGATGTATAAGAGGACACTTTTTTATTTTACTTGTTTTAAGCACTGAAACTCCTCACCAGACTCTTATGCCACGTACACATAGTCAGAATTTCCGACAACAAATGTTCAATGTGAGCTTGTTGTTGGAGTTTCCGACAACAAAAATTTGAGAACTGGATCTCAAATTTTCCAACAACAAAATCTGTTGTCGTAAATTCCGATCGTGTGTACACAATTCCGACGCACAAAATTCCATGCATGCTCGGAATCAAGCAGAAGAGCCGCACTGGCTATTGAACTTAATTTTTTGGCTCGTCGTATGTGTTGTGCGTCACCGCGTTCTTGGCGATCGGAATTTTCGACAACATTTGTGCGACCGTGTGTATGCAAGACAAGTTTGAGCCAACATCCGTCGGAAATAAATCCAGGATATATATATACATACATACACACATATACATACACTGAGCAAAATTATAAACGCTTTTGTGTTTGCCCCTATTTATCATGAGCTGAACTTAAAGATCTACGACTTTTTCTATGTACACAAATGCCTATTTCTCTCAAATATTGTTCACAAATCTGTCTAAATCTGTTAGTGAGCACTTCTCCTTCGCCGAGATAATCCATCCACCTCACAGGTGTGGCATAACAAGATGCTGATTAGACAGCATGATTAGTGAACAGGTGTGCATTAGGCTGGCCACAATAAAAGGCCACTCTAAAATGTGCGGTTTTATCACACAGCACAATGCCACAAGTTTTAAGGGAGCGTGCAATTGGCATGCTGGCTGCAGGAATGTCCACCAAAGCTGTTGCCCTTGAATTGAATGTTCATTTCTCTACCATAAGCTGTCTCCAAAGGCGTGTCAGAGAATTTGGCAGTACATCCAACCGGCCTCACAACAGCCCAGGACCTCCACACCCGGCATCTTCACCTCTAAGATCGTCTGAGATCAGCCACCCGGACAGCTGCTGCAACAATCAGTTTGCATATCCAAAGAATTTCTGCACAAACTGTCAGAAACCGTCTCAGGAATGGTCGTCGTCCTCATCGGGGTCTCGACCTGACTGCAGTTCATCGTAACCGACTTGAGTGGGCAAATGCTCACATTCGATGGCGTCTGTCACTTTGGAGAGGTGTACTCTTCACGGATGAATCCCGGTTTTCACTGTACAGGGCAGATATGGCAGACAGCGTGTATAGCATTGTGGGACTGAGCGGTTTGCTGATGTCAATATTGTGGATCGAGTGGCCCATTGTGGCGGTGGGGTTATGGTATGGGCAGGCATATGCTATGGACAACGAACACAAGTGCATTTTATTGATGGCATTTTTAATGTACAGAGATACTGTGATGAGATCCTGAGGCCCATTGTTGTGCCATTCATCCACGACCATCACCTCATGTTGCAGCATGATAATGGACGGCCCCATGTTGCAAGGATCTGTACACAATTCCTGGAAGCTGAAAACATCCCAGTTCTTGCATGGCCAGCATACTCACCGGACATGTCACCCATCAAGCATGTTTGAGATGCTCTGGATCGGCGTATATGACAGCATGTTCCAGTTCCTGCCAATGTCCAACAACTTTGCACAGCCATTGAAGAGGAATGGACCGACATTCCACAGAGTGCAATCAACAAGCTGATCAACTCTATGCGAAGGAGATTTGCTGCACTGCGTGAGGCAAATGATTTCGGCCCCCCAACCCCCCAATACAGTAAAAGTGCACATTTTGGAGTGGCCTTTTATTGTGTCCAGCCTAAGGCACGCCTGTGCAATAATCATGCTGTCTAATCTGCATCTTGATATGCCACACCTGTAAGGTGGATGGATTATCTCGGCAAAAGAAAGCGTTGCTAACTAACACAGATTTAGACAGATTTTTGAAAAATATTTAAGAGAAATAGGCCTTTTGTGTACATAGAAAAAGTTGTAGATCTTTAAGTTCAGCTCATGATAAATAGGGGCAAACACAAAAGTGTTACATAGTTAGTTACATAGTTAGTAAGGTTGAATAAAGACACCAGTCCATCCAGTTCAAACTGAGTGAGTGTGGATGCGTGTCTACAATTGCTACAATTGTCCCTATCACTGTACATTGTGTCTCATTAAGATGCTCATCTATTATATTATTATTTATTTAAGGTACTCATATAGCAACGACAATTTATGCAGCGCTCCACACATACATTGCACACTCACATCGGTCCCTACCCTCAAGGAACCCACAATCCAAGGTCCCCATGCATTCATATACTAGGGCCAATTTTGGACAGAAGCCAATTAACCTACCAGCATGTCTTTGGAGTGTGGGAGGAAACCTTAGTACCCGGAGGAAAGCCACACAGGCACAGGGATAACATGCAAACTCCAGGCAGGTAGTGTCGTGGTCGAACCAGCAACCCTTTTTACTGCTAGGCGAGAGTGCTACCCACTACACCACTGTGCCTCCTGTGTTGCGTTTATAATTTCTCTCTCTCTCTTTATTTAAGGTACCCATATAGCAACGACAATTTATGCAGCGCTCCACACATACATTGCACACTCACATTTGTCCCTACCCTCAAGGAACCCACAATCCAAGGTCCCCATGCATTCATATACTAGGGCCAATTTTGGACAGAAGCCAATTAACCTACCAGCATGTCTTTGGAGTGTGGGAGGAAACCGGAGTACCCGGAGGAAAGCCACACAGGCACAGGGATAACATGCAAACTCCAGGCAGGTAGTGTCGTGGTCGAACCAGCAACCCTTCTTACTGCTAGGCGAGAGTGCTACCCACTACACCACTGTGCCTCCTGTGTTGCGTTTATAATCTCTCTCTCTCTCTCTCTCTCTCTCTCTCTCTCTACCCCTCACATTTTTGTAAATATTTTATTATATCTTTTCATGTGACAACACTGAAGAAATTACTCTTTGCTACAATGTAAAGTAGTGAGTGTACATCTTTTATAACAGTGTAAATTTGCTGTCCCTCAAATAACTCAACATACAGACATTAATCTCTAAACCTCTGGCAACAAAAGTGAGTACACCTCTAAGTGAAAATGTTCAAATTGGGCCCAAAGTGTCAATATTTTGTGTGGCCACCATTATTTTCCAGTACTGCCTTAACCCTCTTGGGCATGGAGTTCACCATAGCTTCACAGGTTGCCACTGGAGCTGGTGGATGCTAGAGACCTTGTGCTTCTGCATGTTCCGTTTGAGAATGCCCCACAGATGCTCAATAGGGTTTAGGTCTGGAGACTTGCTTGGCCAGTCCATCACCTTTACCCTCAGCTTCTTTAGCAAGGCAGTGGTCGTCTTGGATGTGTGTTTGGGGTCGTTATCAAGTTGGCATACTGGCCTGTAGGCCAGTCTCCGAATGGAGGGGATCATGCTCTGCTTCAGTATGTCACAGTACATGTTGGCATTCATGGTTCCCTCAATGAACTGTAGCTCCCCAGTTCCGGCAGCACTCATGCAGCCCTAGACCATGACACCCCCACCACCATGCTTGACTGTAGGCAAGATACGCTTGCCTTTGTACCCCTCACCTGGTTTCCGCCACACACGCTTGACGCTATCTGAACCAAATGAGTTTATCTTGCTCTCATTAGAACACAGGACATGGTTCCAGTAATCCATGTCCTTAGTCTGCTTGTCTTCAGCAAACTGTTTGCGGGCTTTCTTGTGCATCATCTTTAGAAGAGGCTTCCCTCTGGGACGACAGCCATGCAGACCAATTTGATGCAGTGTGCAGAATATGGTCTGAGCACTGACAGGCTGGCTCCCCACCCCTTCTACATCTGCAGCAATGCTGGCAGCACTCATACGTCTATTTCCCAAAGACAACCTCTGGATATTTCAGGGTTTTGGCAATCTTCTTATAGCCTAGGCCATCTTTATGTAGAGCAACAATTCTTTTTTGAAGATCCTCAGAAAAAAACATCTTTGCCATGAAGTGCCATGTTGAACTTTCAGTGACCAGTATGAGAGAGTGAGAGCGATAACACCAAATTTAACACACCTGCTCCCCATTCTCACCTGAGACCTTTTAACACTAACGAGTCACATGACACTGGGGAGGAAAAATGGCTAAATGGGCCCGATTTGGACATTTTCACTTAGGGGTGTACTCACTTTTATTGCCAGCGGTTGGGACATTAATGGCTGTGTGTTGGGTTATTTTGAGGGGACAGCAAATTTACACTGTTATACAAGCTGTACACTCACTACTTTACATTGTAGCAAAGTATAATTTCTTCAGTGTTGTCACATGAAAACATGAAAAGATATAATAAAACATTTATAAAAATGCGAGGGGTGTACTCACTTTTGTGTATATACATATATATAGATGATTAGCAGCATAGCTTTACCTCATTCACTGAGCTAAGTGAAAATTCTATTTGCCTTGGCAAATTACTTGCATTATCTCAGAAAAGTATACATTACTTATTTTTAAAGGTATGATAAAGCATTAATAGTAAGCTGTTTTTTTCTCGCTCTGGAGGCATATCTTGACAAGCAGTACATTTAGCAGGGAATGTGTATGTGCTGTCCAAATCTGTTTTAAAACGTGTTTTACTTTACAATTAATAATGATGAAAGTAGTAATGGATCATATTTTTTTCTATATATTTAAGTTTGTTTACAGGTATAGATGTGCATAATACATTTTTGCAGCTATTCATTTCGTCAGTTAACAGAATTTTATCATTTATGCACAGTTTTTCAAAGCAAAAAAATAAATAAGCAAATGCATAAAAAAAGTATGGTTAACGTGCATGTAAAACCCAACAAAAAACTTTTCCTATTTGCTCCATTTTGGACAGTCCCATAAACCCTGGAAGCATGTTGTTCTATCTATTTGATAACTGAAAAAAACATGTTGATCAGAAATTTAGTGCTGTTATGTGCATACCTCTAGTGTTATCTCAAATATCTTATAATGGATTAAAGAATGTTTAGCCTTTATGTCTTAAGGCTCATACACACTATAAGAAAATCAGGCGAACATTTTCATCTGAGGAACGATCGTACAATTTTCTGATAGTGTGTACGCAGCTTTTGACAGCCGATTCTGACTTTGTGAACGAAAATTTTCGAAGGGACAAATGCTAAACGTTTTCTGATATGGGGAACAGAACAAACAATTTTATTTTAATGTGTACCATTTTTCATACGAGAAAAATCAGAAAAGAAAGACTGCGCATGATCAGAAACAATCAATAAAAAAAAGCCTTTGTCGTACAAGAATTTTCGTACATTATTTCCTTCCTCGGTTCTGACTTGCTGTGAAACAACGAGGAAAATCAGACGATCGTTTGCCCAATTTTCTTATAGTGTGTCTTTAGAGATCTAAGAGTGGGATTGTCAAAGTAGTTTAGTAAAAGACACTGGGCAGGGCTGATACCATTATGTTCACAAAAATACTGTGTTGTCAGCCCACAGGGCTTAGAAGTTGAGTGCACTTCTGACAGATCAGCAGGGTTTTCCTGTACTTGCAGGATCTTTCGAGGGATAAAGCACAGGAAAAGGTGTATGTGCTGCTTATGTCGGATTTTTTTTTGTTTTATTATTATTTTGCCTTGACATACGGTTTATGTAAACATATATTTTTTTACATTGCTAAGAACACGTTGTATTGGTGCTACATTTTGATATGGTACTCACTATACTCACTTATACACCTTATTAATGGTATGACTAAGAAGATGTAGGTTTATAATTTTCTCCAGGGGCATTGCTAGGTCTACAAAAGATCTGGGGCTAGAGCCCATAGCAACGTGGTAAAGAAAGTCATATGCTTGGGTGGGCATACACGTGTATATACATACCTTACAACAGGGTCCCCAGAGAGCCCCCTTACAGTAGGATCCCCAGAGAGCCCCCCTTACAGTAGGATGCCCAGAGAGCCTTCCCCTTGCATCAGGGTTCACAGAGAGCCTCCACCTTGCATCAGGGTCCCCAGAGAGCCTCCCCCTTAAATTAGGGTCCCCAGAGAGCCTCCCCCTTAAATCATGGTCCCCAGAGAGCCTCCCCCTGCATTAGGGTACCCAGAGAGCCCCCCACTTACATCAGGGTCCCCAGAGAGCCTCCCCTCCCCTTGGGGACCTCTGCAGAGACTCAGGGCTATGGGCCCCAGATTTGGGGCTATAGCCCCAAAAGCTACCCCCTAGCGACGCCACTGATTTTCTCCACAATCGACTTTATTTATGAAATTATCTAAAAGGTGACCCTTGCTAAACAAACTGCCACTCACACTCAAGTTTCTGTCCTAGAGGAAGATAAATTAAAGCGACTAAAGAGCCAATCTAGGAGCCAATGGGCAGCTTTTTGATGGATTGTACATTGTTTTCAATAATTTCTTTCACACTAGTGTAAAAATTTAATTTTTGACCTAAATGATCATATCAGTGAATGATCATTTTTTAACAAAAAATTTTGGACCCAACCACTTTTAGTCCAACATCTGAAATCATTAGAAAATACTTTTTTACATGTTATGCTTTATGTTATTTTCTAAAAACATTAGGGTGTTTCCAGTTCTCTGCTAACTTGTACAGCTAGCAATTTGATAATGTAAAAATTGTTGCTGCTTGAATTGGGCAACGAAGTTCATATTTTAAATGAGGTTAACTCAACACTTTACCTTATATATGACATATTTTAGTATAATTTTTAGCTTTTAGTTGCATATAAATTTTGAGTTTATGAAGTTTATGTAGTACAGAATACAATTAGGAAGTTTATATTTTTGCTAAGCACCAATCAGTAACTCAATAATGACTATGAGACTTACGCTTTTGTCTGTTTCATGGCTGCCAGAAAACAGAGGGTCACTTGCAAGTCTGTAGGAGGTACCATCTCTGAAGACACTTATTCTCTGAGCTGTCAGTCGAGCTGTTGGGTAAAACTGGGGATGAGCTTCTCCTGAGCTGAAGTAATGTTCCGAAGTCTCAAAACTGTCATGCAGAAAGCTATGGGGATATTCTTCATCTGGGGACTCCAGTTCCTGGCCATCTTCAAAGACCTGTTTCAATACTCGGCCACTGTATGCGGAAGAAATTTTAAATCTCACCTTCCGGGGTCTCTCTTCATATCTTTGGTTTAATTTCTTCTGAAGCTCATCCATAGAAAAGTTTTCCCTGTGTTATATTCATTTAATTCTTCAGTAAATACATATACCTGTGTGCGTAGTTGCAGCTTCCCTGTACGTTGTCTTTATTTGTTCCTGCAAATGATAAATAATTCACAAAAGGCTTGAGATCCTCTCATGTAACTTCAGACCCACCACCACCTTATTAAGTATTAATAAATGCTCATGAAAGAAGTAATCGTATATACATGGTGATTAATGCGGCACCTTTTCCTCTGCTTACTTTAGGTGAGTCAGTTTACAAACACATCAGAAGCAACAGGCCAAATATGAAATAAAGCTTTTATTTACAGGACTATGGCCAGAAAATCAATTCTTGTATGCTGGATACAGTAGAATTTCTGCAAGGCATTTCCTACCTGTTATGTTGCTTTTAAATTTGAGCCTCAGTGGCAGGCTCTGTTCATTTAAGGACCTACAAACCGACTTCCACCTCCCCCCCACGATGCAATTTTATTACGTTCAACTCAGACACGCAGTTCGTGTTCATGGTTTGGCCACGGACTGGACTTTGTCTCCCATGCCCGTGTTTAGGTATGTTCAATCAGTAATGGACACGAAAGGCTTTATTTCCACCTGTTATGGTATGCTATTGCCTTCTTATTTGGAAAGCTACTTGTGCCAAACATAAGTGGGAGCAGGATGTAGGCCCAATAGAAGAAGAACTTAGGGACAATGCCCTAGATTCAGTTCTACATTACTCCCTTAACATCGCCCAGAGACTTTCGCAACTTTTCAGTGTGCTTAGAGTTCATTACACCCCTTTGAAATTACACTGCATGGGTATTCTGCAGACATCTCTATGTGCTAGGTGTGCCGCAGTGGCTGGGCACCTTATCCGTCAGTAAACGCTATTTCTGATTTAAAAATGTAATAAAAATTGAGCTTCATTTACACCTTTTGAACATAGTGCCAAAGTGATTTGTTTCCTGTGTTCTATCTATGCCCAGGTGTTAAAATTTGTGGCCTGTATTTTGCTGAATTAAGCCTAAACCAAAGCTAACTCGGAATGAACAAGCTGCATGTAATGCCCCGTACACACGGTCGGATTTTCCAAAGGAAAATGTGCGATCAGAGCATGTTGTCGGAAAATCCGACCGTGTGTGGGCTCCATCAGACTTTTTCCATCGGATTTTCCGACACACAAAGTTTGAGAGCAGGCTATAAAATTTTCCGACAACAAAATCCGATTGAGTCAATTCCGACCGTGTGGGGACAATTCCGATGCACAAAGCGCCACGCATGCTCAGAAGAAATTCCGAGACGGAACAGCTCGGTCTGGTAAAATTAGCATTCGGAATGGATAAAGCACTTTCATCACGCTGCAGTGTTTAAAATTGTTTAATACAGCGCACTCTCTTCTTCTTTATAATGCAGGAAGAACGAAGTAGTTTTGCTGCTGATATTCACACAGACTTCTCACAAACTTATTTCTTTATTATTTATCGTGATTCCCTCAATAATTATGATTTGTCACATCTGACAAAAAATCTATATCATCTTTTTTTTTTTTTTTTTTTTTTTTGTTTGTATTTTTTTCAAGGCTGAACTTGTTTTTTTTTTTTTTTTAGTTATTTAACATCCAGAATATTTTTGTGTGTGATTTGTGTGTCAAGTTACCACAACACCATTATTATCTTGTATTATTTAACCACTAGGCGTCCGCGCTATAGCCGAAAGACGGCTACAGCGCGGACTCCAATTGCCGGGAGGGTGTCCCTGGACGTCCTCCCTTTTACTTCCGCGTTGCGCGCTCCCGCGGGCGCGCATCGGGGAAGTTTTGTGCTGGCCGTGTCCCTCGGACACAGCAAGTCACAGATCGCCGTAAACAGCCAATGACAGCGGCCGTTTACAGTGCGATCGCTCTGCCAATGAGAGAGGATCTCATATGTAAACATATGAGATCCTCTCTCATTGCCGGCTCTCCCTTCTCACACAGAGACAGCGTGTGAGGAGGGAGAGCGGAACCGCTGCGGCGGTGAGTAAACAGAAAAAAAAAAAAAACGAAAAAAAAAGTGTCAGCACAGTTATCTGCCCCAGCCATCTGCCCCTGCCATCTGCCCCAGCCATCTGTCCCCAGTGCCATCTGCTCCTGCCATCTGTCCCCAGTGCCATCTGCTCCTGCCATCTGTCCCCAGTGCCATCTGTCCTGCCATCTGTCCCCAGTGCCATCTGTCCTGCCATCTGTCCCTGCTGTCATGTCCCTGCCATCTGTCCCCACTGCCATCTGTCCCCAGTGCCACGTATAAATGCCATCTGTCATCAGTGCCACATAGTGCCATCTGTCATCAGTGTCACGTGTCATCAGTGCCACGTATCAGTGCCATCTGTCATCAGTGCCACGTATCAGTGCCATCTGTCATCAGTGCCATATATTAGTGCCATCTGTCATCAGTGCCACGTATTAGTGCCATTTGTCATCATCGTCACGTGTCATCAGTGCCACATATTAGTGCCATCTGTCATCAGTGTCACGTGTCATCAGTGCCACGTATTAGTGCCATCTGTCAGTGCCATGTATTAGTGCCATCTGTCATCAGTGCCACGTATTAGTGCCATCTGTCATCAGTGTCACGTGTCATCAGTGCCACGTATTAGTGCCATCTGTCAGTGCCATGTATTAGTGCCATCTGTCATCAGTGCCACGTATTAGTGCCATCTGTCATCAGTGCCATGTATTAGTGCCATCTGTCATCAGTGCCACGTATTAGTGCCATCTGTCATCAGTGCCACGTATTAGTGCCATCTGTCATCAGTGCCATGTATTAGTGCCATCTGTCATCAGTGTCAGTGCCACGTATCAGTGCCATCTGTCATCAGTGCCACATCAGTGCCACGTATCAGTGCCATTTGTCATCAGTGCCACGTCAGTGTCACATGTCATTGTCCTGGTTCTCCAGGGCCTTCAAAAGTGTAATAGGTAGTCAACAAATTCGATGTGTAATTTATGCTTCTAGAACACGTGATGGCGCTCCCTGCATGTTGGGCCTCTCTATGTGGCCAGGCAGTGAAAAAGTCCCACACACGTGGTATCGTAATACTCAGGAGGAGTAGCAGAATGTATTTTGGGGTGTCATTTGTGGTATACACATGCCATGTGAGAGAAATAACCTAATACAATGACAATTTTGTGGGGGGGAAAAAAAAAAAAAATCTTCATTTTGCAAAGAATTTTGGGAAAAAATGACAACATCAAAAACCTCACCATGCATCTTACTAAATACCTTGGAATGTCTACTTTCAAAAAAGGGGTCATTTGGGGGGTATTTGTACTTTCCTGACTTGTTCGGGTCACAAGAAATGAGATAGGCCGTCAGTACATCAGGTGTGATCAATTTTTTATGATTTGCACCATAACTTGTAGAGTCTCTAACTTTCACAAAGACCAAATAATATCCACTAATTTGGGTTATTTTTACCAAAGATATGTAGCATTATAAATTGTGGCCAAAATTTATGAAGAAAAATTACTAATTTGCAAAATTTTATCACAGAAACAAAGAAAAATGCGTTTTTTTTCAAAATTTTCGGTCTTTTTTCATTTATAGCGCAAAAAATAAAAAACCCAGAGGTGATCAAATACCACCAAAAGAAAGCTCTATTTGTATGAAAAAAAGGACAAAAAATTCATTTGGGTACAGTATTACATGACTGAGTAATTGTCATTCAAAGTGTGAGAGCACTGAAAGCTGAAAATTGGTCTGGTCACGAGGGGGGTTTAAGTGCCCAGTTGTCAAGTGGTTAATCTCAAAAAGATTGCTTGGTGTTGGTGTCTCTTGTTAATTTCACATTGTATTTTTGAAATGGACCTGCTTCCTCACAAACAAACTGTTCTTTTTGACGGAAAACACACATAGGCGAGTATAATTGAAACCAAAAAACCTTTATTAAGGGCTCATAACAAAACAAATTGGGAGGCAACGCTGGAGAAACAGCAGAAATTGGTGAAGCCTTTGACCCCCAGAGCACACATCAATTATTTTACTGCAAAATTGGTGGCCTGAGGAGTCCTTATCTAAGGGAGTGCAGTCTGGTCCAGAAGTCCCAGAGATCCTGAAAGCAGCAGATGACATGTATGTCCCCAGGCTGTGGTCATACAAAAGACTGCATCTTTTGCCAGACCAGACTGAACCCAGGTCATCACTCTCTGGTCTTCCTTCCACGCTTCCTTCCACGCTGTGGCTGTGGTGGTGTAGTTGTGGCACGGAGGAGGAGGAGGGGGAGGAGGAGGAGGATGGTCCAACTCACTCAGGTGGGTATTGGGTGTGATTTCGCCCCTCACCCCCTTAGTTAAGACTTTATAAAGAAGGTCCTCACACAGCTGGCGTTGGCCCTCCTGCATGCCCTGCAGTTTGGTGGTAGCCATGCAAGCAAAGGCCTCTTCAGGAGTGGGGGTGGCTCTGAGGGACGCAGAAGCCTCCTGAATCAGCCTGAGTGCTGAATCCTGTAAGTGACTCCCCTTCCTGGGTCTTTTGGTTGGAAGGCGGAGGGGAGGAACCTGCGATTCTGTCAGGCTCCTACTGGGCCCAGGCTTCTCCTGGCTGCCACTTAGCCCTGCCTCCTCCTGGCTGCCACTTAGCCCCGCTTCCTCCTGGCTGCCACATTCCACAGCCTCCTTCTGTGTGGCACACTCCACAGCCTCCTCCTGGCTGAGGTCTTCCTGTGTATGAAAAAGGGACATAGTTTTAGTTTTTTCTTCATCAATCACACACAATTTTCATCTCATGACTGTTGCAAATTGAATGTTAACAAATATAACAGACTATCATTCTGAGCCCAGCATTTTTCATTCTTGTCCCAATTATTTTTGCCCACTACTGTCTATTGATATGTAAAACACTTTCTTAATTCAGCAATTAGTGATCAATAATAACATCTAGTAAACATCATTTATTTATTGCCCAGAAATCTGTAGAAGAATGCTATACCTGGCTCCAGCTGGGCTCCTCCACTTCTTCCTGGCTGGAAGTCCCAGGTTGGACATCGGAAGCCTCAGCTGGGGTGGAAGGAAGAGTGGAAGGAAGAGTTGAGAGGGATTCCCTGACTCCAGTCTGGTCTGACAGAAATCGCAGTCTCTCATAGTACCACAGCCTGGGGACATAAATGTCATCTACTGCAGCTCCGGATCTCTGGGAATCCGTGACCTTCTTGCGCTCCCTAAGATAAGTGCTTCTCAGGCCACCAATTTTGGCTTTTAAATAGGGGATGGTTGCCGTGGGGACCACCGGCTTCACCAACTCCAGCAGTTTCTCCAGCGCTGTCTGCCTCTTTTGTTTATGATTATAATGTTTGACCTGCCATAGACAGGGCAGCTCCCTGTACTTGTCTATGAACAGGGGGAGGAAGTTGTGTTCATTGAAGCCATCCATTTTATCTGCAATACACAAGACAAACCCTAATGCCAGGTGAAACTCTCCTAATCTTGTTACAATATAGGCCTCAATCTAGAAGCAGTATAGGCCCAAGTTTTGATCTTACCTTCGTTATCACGATCGGTGCCTCCGATACTCCTTCCTCCGCTCACAGATTGTATGTACTACGCACGCGTGTTATGCTTTATAGACACTGCGCATGCGTGAAACTCCGCCCGCCCCTGACGTTCTTTCTAGTCTATCCCCCGCCCCTTCTCTTTCGGTGCACTGGGGGAAGAGCACATGGCGGGGACACAGCAGGTGCGTGCTAATTACAGCAACGAGGAGGAGTAGGAAGAGGAAAGCCCAGAGCCTGAAACGTCCAGATCCCGGAGAAGACGATTTAAGGCCTCAAATATGTCCTTTGTGGAGATGGTGGAGATGGTCGACATCCTGAAGAAGGCCGACTATGACGGGAAGTATGGACCTTACCCCAACCCCAATGTCCGAAAGGCCAAGATAATGGCAAAAGTGGTCAAGAGTCTGCACCGGAATTTCGGGGCACGACGTTCGAAAGATAAGCTCAGGAAGCGGTGGTCGGACCTGAAATTAAGAGAGCATGAGCAGTACAGAAGGATCCGGAGAGTGCTGCAAAAAAGTAAGTAGTTGTCCTGTGTTCCTATTCTTTATGTTTATTACGTTCGTGCTGCTCCATGTGCTTTTCTTAACTGTTGTCCAGTTTAAAATGTCAAATTTCATGTTCATGTGCACATTATTCGTTCGTATAAAACATTGTTCGTTCGGCCTAGAAAACGCCATTGTTTTGGCCATATGCATTTGCCAACATTTTTTATGGCCTACTTGTCTGAAAATAATTTGGTTGTGTAGATGGGTTTGTAACTAGAATGAAATGCAAACTAGATTCTGTGTAAGGAGAGTACACTCAGCAGTTTTCACATCTGGACGCTGGAGCACTAGTGTGGGACACAAGAACACACTTTTTATTAGGGGGCCCCACACAGGTGCTCCAGTGTATACTATAGGGGTGTCTTCATCTGTGAAGCTTGTACTAAACAGGTAAAGTATTGAAGCTTGACAAAGGACAATAAAAATTCTACATCTTGGAACTCTGCCAAAACAGACAATTGTACCTCACTTCCAAGCAATGTTTCATATTCCGATTTCTGCCATCAAATATCTGTGTGCTAAGTATCCCTATTTTTTTTACATAAGGGATAAAAGATTTGGAGGACACCCCTCATCTGAGGAGACCAGAGACCCCACACCTCATGAAGAAGTGGAGACCCACCCAAGCCAAGCAGAGCAGGAGGAGGAAGGAGACGTGGTGGAAATTGTCACCACAACAGGTGAGTGTCTGCGACCACAGGCTCAGGTAAGAGATGGATGCCGGCAGATTTATAATACATGGTGTGTTTTTGTTTCTATCTTTTTAGGTGATCGTGATGTTATGGATCCAGGGCATTTCACCTCAGAAAGTGCACAGATCCTGATCGGGGAGATCATGGGGTATAATAGGGACTTGGAAAACATCCAGAAAAGCATCAATGATGTTCAAAAAAAATTAAGAACATAATTGATGTTTTAGGGAGAGTTTAAAACCCCTCGAAATCCCTTTGTTTTATTGTGCTTTTTGTGAGCTAAAACTTTTGAACATTTTTTGACATATTTGTGAAAAGCCAAATTTTGAAGATGCACACAGTGTGTCAACATGTGCTATCTGCCATCACGGGAGATCAATGTAGGCGTTTTGGGGGTGCAACCCCTTCCTCAATAATAAAGTAGCTGTGAGGAAGGGGTTGCACCCACAAAACACGTCCCTTGATCCCCCATGATGGCAGGTAGCACATGTTGACATTCGGCAATTTGTGTGCATCTTCAAAATTTGGCTTTTCCTGGGGTGACTTCACCCCATCTGAACACAATATCAAACACAGTTTGTAAATACTCATGTCCGATATTGCCTTCAAGTTCTACCAAATGTGAACTTTGTAAGTTCAAGATTTGTGTCTTTCTTGTTGGTTTTAAACATGCCTGTTTTATCTTAAATGGACATTTCTACTTTTTCTAATGTGACCCCAAAAATTGTTATACAGCAAACATGTTGGTTTGTTTTAAAAACCTTTTCTAAATGCACATGTGATTGTGCTGGTATTAAAAAGATTGATAATCAAGAATGTGTGGATTATTGTTTCAACGCTCCAAAACTTTTGTTGTGCTCTAATTGGTGTTTTCAGTGACAATGGGGGTTATTTCCTAAGGGAAAATACACTTTGCACTACAAGTGCAGTTTCAAGTGCACTTGTAGTGCAAAGTGTCTTTGCCTTTAGTAAATAACACCCAACAATGCTTTGTTATGTTACACAATCATGCCATTTCACCACATTTCTGTCAGGGTCAGCTAAAAGAAACACAAGCAGTAAATGTCACCAAAGATTTTAGTAGTTAAATTTTTTTTTTTTTAAAAAGGTTTCAGACATTGTCTGGCATATTGATAGCCCCCCTACCCGCAAAGTATTGAAGGTATCTTAGACGGACATCACGGGCACTCGGGGGGGCAAGCCAGGACGGCCACTTTCAAGTGCCGTCAGGGTTGGTTCATTTTGAATTTCAGCCTCAGGACCAACTGAGCCTGCATAGTTGGCAGAATGTTGCCGTAAAAAGTTGTGTAGAACACAGCACGCCAGGATGATGTGATTCAGTTTGTACTCCGCCATGTGTATGGGTGTAAGAAATAGGCGGAACCGGCTGGCCATGATTCCAAACATATTCTCCACCACTCTTCTGGCTCTGGCCAGCCGGTAATTAAAAACCCTCTGGTCCGGGGTGGGGGTCCTCATCGGGAATGGCCGCATAAGATGGTCCCCATCGCAAACGCTTCATCCGCTACGAAGACGAATGGGAGTCCTTCCACATTGTCTTCTGGAGGTGGCAAGTCCAAGCTGCCATTCTGGAGACGCCTGTAGAACTCCGTCTGGGCGATGACTCCACCATCGGACATCCGGCCATTCTTCCTAAGTCCATATACGGGAACTCATAAGTAGCCGACACCACCGCCAACATCACAATACTATTGAACCCCTTATAGTTGAAATAGTATGACCCCAAGTTGGGTGGTGGGACAATGTGGACGTGTTTCCCATCAATTGCCCCCCCACTCAGGCAGGTTCAATGGGACCCAACACAAATCCCCCCACGGTGGACACGGGGGATTATGAACAAACTCTAGTTTAATGGAAGGTAAAAATTATGTAATCATATAATGAAAAACTAAGATATAGGGGGAGTGCACACCCAGGTGGAAAGGAAGATGGAGTGGGGGGTGGTGGCAGCGGTGAGAACAGTAAGGGGGAAGAAGGGGGAAGAGGGGGGAAAGAAGGGGGAAAAAGGAGGGGGGCATGTTGGTGGGGGGAAAAGGAGGGAAAAGGAAGGGGAGGGAAGGATGGGTAGGTAGTGGGGAGGAGTGAAATGGGACGGGTCGGGAAGGGGGGGGAGGAAAACAGTGGAAAAGGAAGGGGAAGGGAGGGGGAAAAAAAAAAGGGAAGGAAAGATGTAGGGAAGGGAAGGGGAGGGGGGAAGAGGGAGGGAGGGAGAAGGAGGGGGAAGGGGGGGAGGGGTTGTTGATGTGAGAAAAGGGGAGAAAAAAGGGGGGGAAGGGGGGGAGGGAAAGGAAGGAAGGGGGGAGGGGGAAGGGGGAAAAAAAGGGGGGAGAGGGGAAAAGGGCCAATGAAGGGGGGACGGGAGGGGAAGGGACAGGACGTGAGGAATAGAAGGTAGAAGGGGGAAGGTAAGAGGTGATGGATAGGGAGTGGTAGGACACAGAAAGGGAAGAGAGTACCGAAGGAACGCCCAGGGGATGAAAGTGATGTGAATATATTAATAGGGAGGACTGAAGAGATAACAAACTGACACTCACCGGGTGGTCAGTGAGCCAGAAATAAGCGCATGAGCTAAATATGATGAATTGTGCTCGGAGGCCAGCAGCATCAATGAGTAGCATAGGAGTAGTCCTGAATTCAATTGTTGAACCCTAGGGTTTTGGGGTTACAATGATGCTAGGCAAAATAAAGCATGGCAGCCTCATCTAAAAGATAAAATGAAAGAGTATGACCAGCATGGAAAGGATCATGGTTCCAAGGGTCAGAGGTCAAGAAGGATGATAGAAAGAGCAAGCAAGAAATACATTGAAGGGTAGGGGGAGGAGACAGGAAGAACCTGCAAGGCTGGCAGGGGTGTAAGATATAGGAAAGGGGGAAGAGAGACACATATGAGTGGAGAGGGAATTCACATCCCTGCGAGGATCGCAGGGGCATGTGAGACCTTGAGGCAGGGGCACACTGACCTTGAGAACGATGATCCATCCATACAGCTCGGCGAATAGGGTCCGTACAAGCTCGAACAGCGGTCCCATCAGGGCCGCTATAAGGGCTCCCCAACCCGGAAGTTAGCGCACGACAGCGTGGGCGGCGTCTGACGTAACCGGGTCTGTTTGTCCGCACTGCGCAGGTGCACGGGACCCGTGCTACTGCGCAAGCGCGCTGATGTCAGAAGGAATCTCGATCCAAGACATACAGTGCAAGCAGAAACACACAGGACTACAAGGGCAAACACATGTCCGCCGGGGGGAGACGAGACAAGGATCCTGCATGGCACCACAACCACTGAGAGGGGGGGGGAGATAGATAGATAGTCCTCTTACAGCAATAGATAACGGAATATTATTAAAAAAGGGGATACAAATAAATTGTGAAGAGGAATTTACTAGAAGGTTATCTCTGGGGATATCACCCCGAGACTGTCACCAATCCCAACACAAATAAACAGGTCAATCGCAGAGTGAAGTGTCAGTGGGACAATAGGACAATGCAATAATGAAAGAGAAAAAAAAGTATTAATTCCCATCAAAGGTAGGGAGGGATGGGGGAAGGAAGGCGGGGGAGGGGGGGGCAGGGGAGGAAAGAATGCAGGACATGGGAAAGGGGGAAAGGGAGGGGAAGGAAAAGGGGGGAAAAGGAGGGGAGGCTGGGGGGGGGAACCACGGGGAGGGAAGGGGGGAGAGGGGAAGGGGGGGAGAGAAAGGGAATAAATTAGGAAGAGTCACAAGAAGGATCACAAAATTATCACAAAAAAGGTTTGTAAGATACCATTTCATTGAGGCCAGGAGGGAGGGTGGCATTAAGCCGCTCTATCCATAAGGTTTCCCTCTGGAGGACTGTACGGTCCCAGTCACCTCCCCTGGGATTGGGTTGCACCACCTCGAGGACAGAAAATTGAACAACAGATTTATCAAATCTGTGATATAAACCAATGTGTCTGCCGATCGTAGTCAATTTACCATTCTCGGAATAATAAAGGTGATCACCAATCCTCTGTCTGAATTCTCGAATGGTTTTTCCAACGTAAAAAGCTTTACAGGTACATAACATCAAATAAATCACCCCTCTCGTACCGCAATCAGCAAAGGTTCACGGGAAAAAAAGTTCTCCGTTAGGTAAAATGAACTGCTTGCCCTCGCGAACCCAAGCACAGCGGGGGCAGTCCCAACATCTGAATGTACCGTTAGGTCCTATTCTAGGGAGTTTTTCGGAAGTATAGTGGCTGGAAGTCAGTTGGTCCCGCAGGGAACGAGCCCTGCGGAACACCAATTCCGGGACAGACCGTACATATTTAGCTAGGATATGATGCTCAGCCAGAAAATGCCAGTTGTTGGATAAGATGTTACGAAGTACGTTATGTTGTGCTGAGTAAGTAGTAATGTACCTAACAGAATCCTTTGAGGGGGGGTTTTTTGACGGTTAAATAATAAGGAATTCCGAGGACGTGACAAAGCTCTGTTGAATGCTTTTCTAAGGTTGGTAGAGGAATATCCTCATAAAAGTAGACGTTCACGCAACGCCTTGGCCTGCAGTCTGAAGTGGCTCTCAAGCGTACAGTTTCTGCGCAAGTGCAGATATTGTGCGTAGGGTATGCTGCGCACCAGTGGACTAGGGTGAGCACTGGTGGCAAAAAGTAGGGTATTGCCGGCCATAGGTTTACGGTAAAGGTCCGTACCTAAGGTACCATCTTGTTGTTTCATGATGTTAAGATCTAGAAATGAAATTTGGTCCGTATCAATCTTAAAGGTGAACTTAAGGTTTAGGTCATTGATGTCCAACTCATGAAGGAACTGCAAAAGTTTGTCCCTAGGTCCAGTCCTTACCAATAGTAGGTCATCAATGAAATGGTACCACAAAAGGATATCATCTAGGAATTCTGTGTATCTATCATCCGAATGGATGTGCCTCTCCCAACCGCCTAAATAGAGGTTGGCGTAGGCTGGGGCGCAGGATGTCCCCATGGCGACTCCTTGTGTTTTGTATCAAAAGAGTATATTTTGCGCTAACCATATGTAAGAAAACAACAAATCGGTGCAGCTGCTCGTGTAAGTCAAAAATACAAAAAGGACCCAAACAAAATAACAAAAAAATACAAGCGCGCCACCAATAACTATGTATCTTGATACAATGTATACAACTACATTTCCATGATTCACCATTATTCTTGTGAAGAAATGTTTAAAAAAAATAGATACATTTTTCAAACTAGCTGAAATATCTTGTTTGTGCAAAGTGTTTATATGTCACAAATAAGGACCAACTAATTTACTCCATTTACTTTTACTTATACCAATGGGTTAAACGAATAACTATTCAAATAGTGAAATATAAGTAAAAAGTTACTAAGTGCCTATTAAAACTGGTGCTTATGTGAAAAAAATCAATTGTATAGATCTATGCATTCATAATCTTTCAACACACCAATTAAATTATTACTTGTTCCTCTTTAAAAAAAATAGCAGAAACAAACACCCTTGTGATGTGTCATAAAAGATAAAGTCCATATGAGGATATCTTGTATTGTAGATCAATCATGAATCTTCTGCTTTGGAACAAACAAATAAATGATCTTCCTGCTATAGGTAAAGTAGAAATGCTCGCTTACCGAATCTGTAGGATCTCAAATTATAGAGATCTTAAAGGCTTGTTGCATTCGCCTGCCGGCATCTGTGATCTCCACCTGGGTAGTAATCCAGAAAGTTTTTCCTGTTTTTCTTCAATGGAATAACCAACAGACACTTTCTTTGGATTCAGGTGTTAAACTTCCACAGCTGTGGGAGGGAAGGTCAATTATCTTCCCTCAATCCTCCACACATCCAGACCCCTCAATGAAAACAAAACGGGGGAAACTCCATAGTGTAGATGTAAAAATTTATTAAAAGTCACTTGTAATTCCACAGCAATTGCACACAGCACTGAGAACACAGCATTTCGGAAACTGCAAGCCAAAAGTCAAATCAAATTGCACAGCAACATCACCGCAAATAGTGCACAGCAAAGGGAACTGGATAAACATATTTCACAGGCAGCAGAGGGTTGAGCCTTCTCACTGCATAGGGAAAAAATGAATAAAACGTGATGGCATCACAGCCACTTGCTCCATCCGACGCACGTTTCCCCTCAACAGGCTTCCACTTGTGTTTGCAAAAACAACTGATTGTTAAAGGTGAAATAATTTTTCGTTAGAATAAAATGTAATAATGCAAGCACAAAATGATTAAGGGGCCATGTGGTAGTATCCTGCTCAAAAAGAAAGGAACCAGCCGTCCGTATGCCCTGCTCGTGGGGGATACTAGAGTAAAGTGCCTCAATATCGACAGCCACGAGCAGGGCATCAGGAGGGATCTGGATTCCTTCAAGGCGTTGCAATAGATCGGTGGTGTCTCTAATATAGGACGGGAGGCTGCGAACATGTGGCATCAGAAATAAACTTACTAGCGTTATCGGTTAAAGAACCTATCCCCGAGACTATGGGTCTTCCTGGGGGGGTTCAGACATTTTTGTGAGTCTTGGGCAGGGAATAAAAGGTAGGGACACGGGGGAATTTGGGGACCAGGAACTCCAACGTATCTTTGTCAATGAGGCCTGCAAGGAAGGCCTCAGTGCAAAGGACTTGGAGTTCCTGTGCAAAGGACGACACATGGGATTGGGTGATGGGTAGGTACCAATTACGGTTATTAAGGATGGCCAGGCACATGGATTGATATTGACTGTGTGTCATTAGGACGATGTTACCGCCCTTAGCAGACTGTTTTATGGCGACATCAAAGCGTCTCTGCAAGGATTGGAGTGCTTTAGTTTGGCTGGGGTTGAGGTTGGAGGGAAATTCAGGCCATTGTTGTTTTTTAAGGTCTCTGATAGTAGCTTGAAGGAAGGCCCAGATCTCCGGACAAGTGTTGAGGTCTGGGAACCTACGAGATCGTAGTCGAAAAGGTTTAGATCATGGTACTTGGTTGGGGATGACAGTCCGACTGGAGGGATTAGGTGCAGGATTGTGGCAAGAGGGGGTCCCCGAAGAGGACACTCTCTGAGAAGGATCAGTAGGGGGCCGGGCATCCTGGGAAGGTCCCAGGTCTCCCGTGTCCCCCTCATCATATAGGAGCATGAGATCATTGAGGTTGGTGTCACGTGGGGGGTGTTCTGTGAAGGTTGTGAGGATTTCAGGATATACGTGTCTAGGTTGCTCTGTTGCTTCTTTAGGTCTAAAAAAATTGCATCTTCATTTATTTTAGTATACTTATTTGCCATGATAGCTGAACTAAGAACTTTCGGAATGGTGCCATGTAGTGTAGAATGGCCCACCGCCCCTTCCAAAGAGGCCGTGGTGTCGGCTGAGGTTTGTGTAGGGGGTGCACGTATAAATTTAGGACCTTTCGGGCCTTTTTTATCCTTTTTGGAATTCGTTGGTGGAGTACCTCCCCCATAACGAAGTCTTTTTCGCGAAGAATTGGTTGCTGGTGTAGCATTGGGATGAACATTGCTCTGAAGAGAAATGGTTGAAGATAGAGACAAATCAGATTCGGTATCCATAGTGGAATTCCTGGTGGTGATAGCTCGAGTACCACTCGTTATTTACTGTATTCAGTGTGGTATATATTCTTGATTTTATTATTGTATGTATTCACTATTTTTGTAATTTTGTATTGCAATCATTAAAATTTATATAATTTTTATGTTCTTTTCAACTGGAAGTTATTATCAAGTACCGAGATAGTCCCAATTCCCAACTCTGGGGGTGAATGCGTGAACAGGCAGCAGCAGCAACTGCCTCCACGCCTCCACCCCTATACCCCTTTCATTCTACAATATTGGGATGATGGTACCCATAACAGTTTTTTACTAATATGCAATTGAGGCTTCACTCTTTCCTTTAGTATACATAGGGTGGATAACACACTCACTTCCTCTTTTTTTGCATCCCTTGATGCATGGCAACATCAATTGATGCTTCCTTTTGAGTGCCTCTACATCTCATGTTTTCTCTATGATTGTTTTTTACTAACGTATTCCCTTGTCACCTCAACACAATTAAGGTCTCTTTGCTCTAGAACAGGGGTCTCAAACTGGTGGCCCTCCAGCTGTTGCAAAACTACAAGTCCCATGGGGCACTGCAAGGCTGACAGTTAAAAGCAAGACTCCCACAGGCAGAGGCATGATGGGACTTGTAGTTTTGCAGCAGCTGGAGGGCCGCGAGTTTGAGACCCCTGCTCTAGAAGAATCTGGCCATGGATGTCCTCGATTGGGTAGGCTTTATGACCAACCTTAAAACTGCATGCTTGAATGATCACAAAAAACTGAGGATGACATCAAAACGTTTTTCGCCAAGATGTTTAACTTACTTAAATGTAAATCGCATTTGCATTGGCACATTGAATATTTTAAAATGTATGTCACCGAGAATATTTGCCCTCTCGTCTTGAGAAGCCAAATATTTCCCACCATAAAAGATCCATCGGTGGACTTCAAAAAAACATGGGAGAATATCTTGACCAAATGCAGTCTTGACTTAATAAGACTTCTCATTACTCAGTACACCCACGATATGACTACCCTTGACAGCGATATTGAACGTCTCAATTCCGACTATTCTCACCTTGCAGATAATACTATGTTTAAAACTAAGTGGAAAGAGCTAAAAGAGCGCTTAGAAATAATGAATAAAGACATTATTGTCAAGAAACAAATCAAATTCGGTAAAGATAAGTCAGCTTTCACCGAGGGCCTAGCGTACTGTTGGTCCGGAAGGAACCAGGGTAGACGGGGTCCCCCTCGAGCTATCACCACCAGGAATTCAACTATGGATACCGAATCTGATTTGTCTCTATCTTCAACCCTTTCTCTTCAGAGCAATGTTCGTTCCAATGCTACACCAGCAACCAATTCTTCGCGAAAAAGACTTCGTTATGGGGGAGGTACTCCACCAACGAATTCCAAAAAGGATAAAAAAGGCCCGAAAGGTCCTAAATCTATACGTGGACCCCCTACACAAACCTCAACCGACACCACGGTCTCTTTGGAAGGGGCGGTGGGCCATTCTACACTACATGGCACCATTCCGAAAGTTCTTAGTTCAGCTCTCATGGCAAATAAGCATACTAAAATAAATGAAGATGCAATCTTTTTAGACCTAAAGAAGCAACAGAGCAACCTAGACACGTACGTCCTGAAATCCTCACAACCTTCACAGAACACCCCCCACGTGACACCAACCTCAATGTCATAAACCTTACTCCCTATGTGCTGACTGACGAGGAAACCTCGTTATTGCAGCTGGGCTTAGGCTTCTGCCCCCTTGATGCTCTCAGAGTCACTGAGACCATCAAGGACCTATACCTTATTTTCGACACCGATCGCACCAATCATAGCCTGGAGCGTGAGCTCACGGAGCGCACCAGACACTTCAGTATGGAGGAGTTTCGGGCGCTTCGCGATCTCATGCTCCTATATGATGAGGGGGACACGGGGGACCGGGGCCCTTCCCAGGATGCCCGGCCCCCTACTGATCCTTCTCAGGATCAGGATGCCCAGGCCCCCTACAATCCTGCACCTAATTCCTCCAGCCGGACTGTCATCCCCAACCAAGTACCACGATCTATACCTTTTCGACTACGCTCTCGTAGGTTCCCAGACCTCAACACTTGTCCGGAGATCTGGGCCTTCCTTCAAGCCACTATCAGAGACCTTAAAAAGCAACAATGGCCTGAATTTCCCTCCAACCTCAACCCCAGCCAAACTAAAGCACTCCAATCCTTGCAGAGACGCTCTGATGTCGTCATAAAACAGTCTGCTAAGGGCGGTAACATCGTCCTAATGACACACAGTCAATATTAATCCATGTGCCTGGCCATCCTTAATAACCGTAATTGGTACCTACCCATCACCCAATCCCATGTGTCGTCCTTTGCACAGGAACTCCAAGTCCTTTTGCACTGAGGCCTTCCTTGCAGGCCTCATTGACAAAGATATGTTGGAGTTCCTGGTCCCCAAATTCTCCCGTGTCCCTACCTTTTATTCCCTGCCCAAGACTCACAAAAATGTCTGAACCCCCCCCAGGAAGACCCATAGTCTCGGGGATAGGTTCTTTAACCGATAACGCTAGTAAGTTCGTGGACGCATTTCTGATGCCACATGTTCGCAGCCTCCCGTCCTATATTAGAGACATCACCGATCTATTGCAACGCCTTGAAGGAATCCAGATCCCTCCTGACGCCCTGCTCGTGGCTGTTGATATTAAGGCACTTTACTCTAGTATCCCCCACGAGCAGGGCATACGGACGGCTGGTTCCTTTCTTTTTGAGCAGGATACTACCACATGGCCCCTTAATCATTTTGTGCTTGCATTATTACATTTTATTCTAAAAAAAATATTATTTCACCTTTAACAATCAATTGTTTTTGCAAACACAAGGAGTCGCCATGGGGACATCCTGCGCCCCAGCCTACGCCAACCTCTATTTAGGTGGTTGGGAAGAGGCACATCCATTCGGATGATAGATACACAGAATTCCTAGATGATATCCTTTTGTGGTACCGTTTCATTGATGACCTACTATTGGTATGGACTGGACCTAGGGACAAACTTTAGCAGTTCCTTCATGAGTTGGACATCAATGACCTAAACCGTAAGTTCACTTTTAAGATTGATACGGACCAGATTTCATTTCTAGATCTTAACATCATTAAATAACAAGACGGTACCTTAGGTACGGACCTTTACCGTAAACCTACGGCCGGCAATACCCTACCTTTTGCCACCAGTGCTCACCCTAGTCCACTGGTGCGCAGCATACCCTACGCACAATATCTGCACTTGCGCAGAAACTGTACGCTTGAGAGCCACTTCAGACTGCAGGCCAAGGCGTTACGTGATTGTCTCCTTTTACGAGGATATTCCTCTACCAACCTTAGAAAAGCATTCAACAGAGCTTTGTCACGTCCTCGGAATTCCTTATTATTTAACCATCAAAAAAAAAAACCCTCAAAGGATTCCATTAGGTTCATTACTACTTATTTAGCACACCATAACTTACTTCATAACATCTTATCCAACAACTGGCATTTTCTGGCTGAGCATCATATCCTAGCTAAATATGTACGGTCTGTCCCGAAATTGGTGTTCCGCAGGGCTCGTTCCCTGCGGGACCAACTGACTTCCAGCCACTATACCTCCGAAACACTCCCTAGAATAGGACCTAACGGTACATTCAGATGTGGGGACTGCCCCCGCTGTCCTTGGGTTCGAGAGGGCAAGAGGTTCATTTTAACTAACGGAGAACTTTTTGTCCCGCGAACCTTTGCTGATTGCGGTACGAGAGGGGTGATTTATTTGATGTTATGTACCTGTAAAGCTTTTTACGTTGGAAAAACCATTAGAGAATTTAGACAGAGGATTGGTGATCACCTTTATTATTCCTAGAATGGTAAATTGACCACGATCGGCAGACACATTGGTTTATATCACAGATTTGATAACTCTGTTGTTCAGTTTTCTGTCCTCGAGGTGGTGCAACCCAATCCCAGGGGAGGTGACTGGGACCGTACAGTCCTCCAGAGGGAAACCTTATGGATAGAGCGACTTAATGCCACCCTCCCCCCTGGCCTCAATGAAATGGTATCTTACAAACCTTTTTTGTGATAATTTTGTGATCCTTCTTGTGACTCTTCCTAATTTATTCACTTCCCTCCCCCCCTTCCCCCCCTCCCCTCCCCCCCTTCCCTCCTCGTGGTTCCCCCCTCAGCCTCCCCTCCTTTCCCCCCCTTTTCCTTCCCCTCCCTTTCCCCCTTTCCCATGTCGCGCATTCTTTCCTACCCCTTCCCCCCCCCCCCTTCCTCCCCCCATCCCTCCCTACCTTTGATGGGAATTGTTACCTTTTTTTCTCTTTCATTATTGCATTGTCCTATTGTCCCATTGACACTTCACTCTGTGATTGACCTGTTTATTTGTGTTGGGATTGGTGACAGTCTCGGGGTGATATCCCCAGAGATAACCTTCTAGTAAATTCCTCTTCACAATTTATTTGTATCCCCTTTTTTAATAATATTCCATTATCTATTGCTGTAAGAGGACTCGCTCTCTCCCCCCCTCTCAGTGGTTGTGGTGCCATGCAGGATCCTTGTCTCTTCTCCCCCTGGCGGACATGTGTTTGCCCTGGCAGTCCTGTGTGTTTCTGCTTGCACTGTATGTCTTGGATTGAGATTCCTACTAACATCAGCGCGGGTCCCGTGCACCTGCACAGTGCGGGCAAACAGACCCGGTTACATCAGACGCCGCCCACGCTGGCGTGCGCTGACTTCCGGGTTGGGGAGCCCTTATAGCGGCCCTGATGGGACCGCTGTTCGAGCTTGTATGGACCCTATTCGCCGAGCTGTATGGATGGATCATCGTTCTCAAGGTCAGTGTGCCCCTGCCTTTCATGTGGGAAGCCTTCCTTTATCCCCTCACCCCGTTCCTTTCTCAGCGTCGGCGTGCCCCTGCAATCAGTGCAGGAATGCGCCCTCCACTATTCTCTGCAACTCCCCTATGTCTCACATGTCCCTACGATCCTCACAGGGATGTGAATTCCCTCTCCACTCATATGTGTCTCTCTTCCCCCTTTCCTATATCTTACACCCCTGCCAGCCTTGCAGGTTCTTCCTGTCTCCTCCCCCTACCCTTCAATGTATTTCTTGCTTGCTCTTTCTATCATCCTTCTTGACCTCTGACCCTTGGAACCGTGATCCTTTCCATGCTGGTCATACTCTTTCATTTTATCTTTTAGATGAGGCTGCCATGCTTTATTTTGCCTAGCATCATTGTAACCCCAAAACCCTAAGGTTCAACAATTGAATTCAAGACTACTCCTATGCTACTCATTGATGCTGCTGGCCTCCGAGCACAATTCATCATATTTAGCTCATGTGCTTATTTCTGGCTCACTGACCACCCGGTGAGTGTCAGTTTGTTATCTCTTTAGTCCTCCCTATTAATATATTCACACCACTTTCATCCCCTGGGCGTTCCTTCGGTTCTCTCTTCCCTTTCTGTGTCCTACCACTCCCTATCCATCATCTCTTACCTTCCCCTTCTATTCCTCATGTCCTGTCCCTTCCCCTCCCGTCCCCCCTTCATTGGCCATTTTCCCCTCCCCCCCCCCTTTTTTTCCCCCTTCCCCCTCCCCCCTCCCTTCCTTTCCCTCCCCCCTCCCCCCCCCTTTTTTCTCCCCCTTTTCTCACATCAACAACCCCTTCCCCCCCTTCCCCCTCCTTCTCCCTCCCTCCCTCCTTTCCCCCCTTCCCCTTCCCCTTCCCCTCCCTACATCTTTCCTTCCATTTTTTGTTTCCCCCTCCCTTCCCCTTCCTTTCCCACTGTTTTCTCCCCCCCCCTTCCCGACCCGTCCCATTTCACTCCTCCCCACTACCTATCCATCCTTCCCTCCCCTCCTTTTTCCCCCTTCTTTCCCCCCTCTTCCCCCTTCTTCCCCCTTACTGTCCTCACCGCCGCCACCACCCCCCACTCCATCTTCCTTTCCACCTGGGTGTGCACTCCCCCTATATCTTAGTTTTTCATTATATGATTACATAATTTTTACCTTCCATTAAACTAGAGTCTGTTCATAATCCCCCGTGTCCACCGTGGGGGGATTTGTGTTGGGTCCTGCTATCTCATTGAACCTGCCTGAGTGGGTGAGCCAGTCCTCAATTCTATTACCCCTGTATTATGTTGTTCTGTGATCATTTTTGTGATTATTTATGTTTGCTGCATACTTTTAATCCGTTTATGAATTAAAGACTTTCAATTACCTTGTAGACCTGTTCCTCCTGAAGAAGCGGTTTTGACCGCGAAACCGGTCGAGATAAGAGTCCTGTATACCCCCTCTACAGAAATTTTGCGGGTCCCACTCGTTATTTACTGTATTCAGTGTGGTATATATTCTTGATTTTATTATTGTATGTATTCACTATTTTTGTAATTTTGTATTGCAATCATTAAAATGTATATAATTTTTATGTTCTTTTCAACTGGAAGTTATTATCAAGTACCGAGATAGTCCCAATTCCCAACTCTGGGGGTGCATGCATGAACAGGCAGTAGCAGCAACTGCCTCCATGCCTCCACCCCTTTCATTCTACAATATTGGGATGATGGTACCCATAACAGTTTTTTACTAATATGCAATTGAGGCTTCACTCTTTCCTTTGGGGAATTCATCCATACATCTGACCACTAAAGAGATGGGTATAGTGTGTATGGGTTTGGCAAAGTGAGCAGATAGAAAGATAGGATAGATAGAGAATTTGTATCAGCTGACTTAGCAATTGGGGGAGGGAGGGTTCCAAATGATTTGGGGACTCCCCAAAAAAAGCCTCTGGCCTGAATTTAAAGCACAAATCACATTTAAAAACATTTTAGGGGGTGTTTGGGGTAAAGCACTACTATGGAGCTGATAAAATACATTGTTAAGTGACTACATGAGGTGAATATAGGGCCAGGAGACCATGCTGGGGAGGTAAGTGAAGGCAAATATGTATGAAGGACAAAAAAAATAATTACATAAAAATTCAGCATGCATGAGGACAAAGGGGACATTCACAGCATATTACAATCATGGTAATTAGGGAATGAGGAAAGAAATACAATATATTATCAAACATTAAATACAATAAAATGTGATATTAAAGGATAAAAATCTTACCTTGATATACTCCTTCTGCAGGACCTGGATGATGGCAGAACAGGTCTCCGGGATAATGATCCCCAGAGCCTGGGGGGAGATGCCTGTCGAGAACTTGAGGTCCTGCAGGCTTCTCCCCGTCGCCAAGTACCGCAGGGTGGTGACTAGCCTCTACTCCGGAGTGATGGCTTGCCTCATGCAGGTATCCTGCCTGCTAATATAAGGGGTCAACAAAGCCAACAAACGGTGAAATACGGGGTCCGTCATCCTGAGAAAGTTCCTGAAATCATCAGGATTATTCTCACGGATCTCACGGAGCAAAGGCATATGACAGAACTGGTCAAGCTGGAGCAACCAATTCTTGGTCCATGAACTCCTCCCCACCCTGTTCATGGACTGGGCTTGTGTCAAGGTAAGGACCCCAACACCAAGCCCCCGCACAGCACGAACTCTACGAGGAGTACGTATACGCAACATGGCTAGAAAACGGTCGGCTGCTCAGAACGATGTTAAAGAATGCACTGAAGAACAGCAAGGCCTGTGAAGAGCGACCTGAAAAACAGTAACAAACGAACAAGAACACAATGACAAGAGTCACACGTAACTCACTGCATGCACTGAAGACCAGATACAAACCCACAAGCACAAACTAAACAGCAGAAAACAATCTGAAAACCACGAGTCTGAAAAAGCGCGAATCGTCTCTCACCAAACTTTTACTAACACGAGATTAGCAAAAGGAACCCAAAGGGTGCCGCGCTTGGTTCTGAACTGGCCTTTTCTAGTCTCGTCATACGTGGTGTACGTCACCGCGTTCTTGGCGATCGGAAATTCCGACAACTTTGTGCGACCGTGTGTATGCAAAACAAGTTTGAGCCAACATCCGTCGGAAAAAATCCATGAATTTTGTTGTCAGAATGTCCGATCAATGTCCGACCGTGTGTACGGGGCATAACAATTCCAATTCCCACATGCTTCACTGTACATTTTCTCAATAGATTGCAATTTCTTTCTCTGGTCAAAAGCCTGGTACACACTATCAGTTATTTTTTAGTTCAACTCAGTAGGCTGAATGAAAAAACCAAAGAGCTCAGGCAGAGATCTTGTACTAACAATCCAATGTTAGTACAGTGATCTCCCCACTGAGCTATTGTGTTCTGACATGAGGACTGCCCCCTCCCTCACCAGAACACACTGGTCAGCGCTCTTAGCCATTGGCTGAGAGAATTGATCGGATGCTGATCGGCAGACCTTTTTCGATCATGCCTCTAAAACAGAAGCCGAACGTTCGGCTGGCTTCTGTCGGACCGGCTGCCATACACACTGGCAGACGCCGCCCGATATTTGGCCGTGTGTGTGGCCCTTTACTTTTTTTTTTACTTAACAAATCTATTACAGTGTATCAGTGATAAGGTTAGAAGGATTTCAGCCCACTAAACATGTTCCAATTAGTGAGTAAAACAGATTTCTGTCAAATGATAACCCTTAGCACTCTCTCAAGAATTTTTAGATTTTGATGATTTGGTCGTTTTTCTTTGGTTGTATAAACATTAGTTTGGAATCTTTTGAGCAAGAAAAAGGGAATAAGGGGAAACCTGTAACCCTGTTAACCTAGGAGAGCTTTCTGTAACTAAAGCAGATTAGCTCCTGTGTTTTTTTCCTTGATTCCATATTTAGCGCCCTGCCCTAGTTAGGCTAAATTTCATTTTTGGCTCTGCTCATTGGAGTGGTGAGATTTTTATTTTTGGTCTGGTCAGGTTTCCCTAAGCTTAGTAATTGATTATTCCTGTCTGTCTGTAGAAGAAGCTTCCAGAGAGTAGAGTAGGAGGGTCAGCTACTGAAGTTATGAATATTTATCTGCTCTCAGACAATTCTGGGAGGAGCACCCAGAAGTTGACAGAGGGAGAAGATAAATGTTTGGGAGACTTGCTCAAAGTGTTCTTGTCCTGGGCTCCTGCCCTTGGGATGCAGTCTGTGTACTGGAGTTGCTGTTTGTGCCTCAGCATGTGCTCAACTGAGGTCCTAAAGGAGATCTAATTGAGAGACATTTGCTTTAGGGTATCATATGCGGAGGCTGGTCTAGAGATAGACCCTTTCTTCCTCACTGGGGAGTATTTCAGGCTGGGTGGCAGACAGCTGTCCTTGGACTTTGTAATTAAAACTTTGATTATGGATCCCAAGTGTGCATGTGCTTAGGAATGTAAGTGTCAGAGGTTGCTGTAAGGACTGGGACTGCTTGCCTCCAGATTAGCTGGCCATTCCTTCTTATCCCCAGCAAAGGTTGTCACATGAGGATTTTGGCTAAAGTTTGCACCCCAGCTAATTTTTTCTAACGTTTTGGAGTATCCTGCATCTGTACCCCATCTGTTTAAGTTTCCTGCAATAAATCCACAAAATGACATCCCTTGGACTGAGTCTATATTTGTTGGTGTGCTTGAAAATGTGTGTGGGTCTGGCAGCCTGTGTGCTTTAGCAAGGGAGACCTGTTCATTCTCCTCTGGGAGTAGCACCACACATGCTTTGGTAGCCTCCCTGACGGTATTCCCGAGTGTGGCTCGGGGGTTAAATTTCAGCACCATTAGAGGTAACCCCAGCCACACTCTGGATTACATCTCAGGATCCTGGTGCAGGTTACTTACCTTGTCCCCAGGATCCTGCGATGTCCCCCCATGCTGTCTGCGGGCTCCGTTCTCTGCCCGAAGCCTCTCTGTGCCAGGCTCCATTCCCTGCAAGCGTCGCGACGCACGGGGGCGGAGCCTGGCGGCAAATTAAAAAAAAAAGTAAAAATCATAACACATACAGTACTGTAATCTTACAGATTACAGTACTGTATGAAATCATTTCACTTTCCTTTTGTCCCCAGTGCTTTGGCCCATGCCCTGCATGCAGTTTTATATTATATATACTGTTCTTTCTGCCTGGAAACTTGAGATTGTCCATAGCAACCAAAAAGTGTCCCTTTATGTCAAAAGTGGCTTTAGACCAGCTAGAAAACAGCGATAGTAAATGAGAACACTTGCAGAATTGAGCGATAGTGAATCGTGGGGAAATTTATTTTATTATTATTATATTATTATTTTTTAAAATTATTTATTATATTATAATTTATGATTTTGTATTTCAAACTTCATCATACCCGGGATATCTACTAGACTCTTGGTGAACAAACTTAAGTGTGTTATTGGTAAGAATTACAGACCTACAATATAAAACGCCAAATTTCTATGCAAAAGAATTGTACCGCTTTGAGACGCAAAAATCTGAAATAATCATACCGCCAGGGAGGCTAGGCAGAGAAAAGAAGCCAAATAGTAAACAGATATACAAGTAGGCTAATTTACTAAAATAATTGAGAATCTTTATTCAAATTGTGTGAATATTCGCTTCAGCTATCTAATTACGTGCATATGAAATAATTAACGTATTTATTGGCATATAACATGTACAGGCGTATAACACGCACCTTAATTTTAAGAGGGAAGTTTCAGGACAAAACTTAAATTTTAAATAAAGAATTTTGAAGAAAAATAAGGGTCAGTGCCCATCAATGCAGCCTTATCAGTGCCCATCAAAGCAGCCTTATCAGTGCCCATCTGCAGCCTCACTAGTGCCCATCAATGCAGTTTCACGGTTGCACATCAATGTAGCCTGATCAGTGCCCATCTGCAGCCTCGTCATTGCCCTTCATTGCAGCCTGATCAGTGACCATTTGCAGCCTCGCCATTGCCCATCAATGCAGCCTCACCATTGCCCATCAATGCAGCCTGATCAGTGCCCATCTGCAGCCTCACCATTGTAGCCTGATCAGTGCCCATCTGCAGCCTCACCATTGCCCATTAATGCAGCCTGATCAGTGCTCATCTGCAGCCTCCCCATTGCAGCCTGATCAGTGCCCACCTGCAGCCTCACCATTTCCAATCATTGCAGCATGATCAGTGCCCATCTGCAGCCCTGCCATTGCCCATCAATGCAGCCTGATCATTACCCATCTGCAGCCTTGTCATTGCCCATCAATGCTGCCTGATCAGTGCCCATCTGCAGCCTCACCATTGCCCATCAATGCAGCCTCACCAGTGCCCATCTGCAGCCTCGCCATTGCCCATCAATGCAGCCTGATCAATGCCCATCTGCAGCCTCACCATTGCAGCCTGATCAGTGCCCATCTTCAGCCTTGCCATTGCCCATCATTGCAGCCTGATCAGTGCCCATCTGCAGCCTTGTCATTGTCCATCAATGCAGCCTGATCAGTGCTAATCTGCAGCCTCGCCATTGCCCAGTAATGCAGCCTTACCAGTGGCCATCTGCAGCCTCGCCATTGCCCATCTATGCAGCCTGATCAGTGCTTATCTGCAGCCTCGCCGTTGCCAATCAAACCATGCTGAACATTCTGTGATATGTTTATTATAAAACCCTATCGACTCAATGTCTGTACATTTGTCTGACTTTATTGTTGCTGGGAATTTTACATCCTCATAGTTACCTATACATATACGTACAGTATATGGGTATAAGTATACCCTTTCTCTCTTTCTCTCCTCAAATTTGTGCCAGAGTATATTGGGAAAAAAATACAGGACATATTGCACAAAATAATATATATTGTGACAGTGTGAGGCCCTGCCACTGTGAAAAGGGAAGTAGATATGATACCGGTTTTGCACATATGCAGAGTGCGGGGCTCCAGATTCTGAACAGAGAAGGGTGGTGTCATGATCCTTGGAATACTGAAGTATTTCTCCTTGATTCTATTACACAGTGGTGGGTCCTCCATCCTGTCTTAAAGCTAACCCCCTCCAGAAGGCTCCGTGGTCTGGGAGGAAGGCATTGTTCTGTGTTTGACCATTTGTTTATGTACTTTAATTATCTCCTGGGACTTCTTTGTGTCATTACACATATCAGCCCTCCTATTTAAACTATCGGACCAATCCCAGTTGACCCTGTTTCAAGTCCTCATTTGCATGGCCAAGAGGACTTAAGTGAAGACTAGAGTGTACTTTACAATTGACCAATAGGAAAGTGGTTTGTTTGGGCGGGGTGTTCAAACTGCTATGTATAAAAGTGTGTTGTGTTTATCCAATAAATGTGAGATTCCTGTTTAAACATACATACAGCCTGCCTGGTGTTTGTTCTGAGCTATAACAACTAGATTCGAATGGCATAACGGAGCATCGGAGGACCGAACTATCAGGCGTTGGGATCTGCAAACTGATCCAATAGCAGCAAAGGAGTGTCAGAAGAATGGACCCGAGCAAGCAGGGGCTTGTTACAGGTTTTTTTTCAACTTTCTCCAGGTTTTGAGCTCTGGAGTTTGGAGGTTTCGAAGAGTTTTGGGAGGGAGACAATCTCCTGCCCAGTGTCCAGGTCTTGCAGGAGAACATCAGGCTGTGAGTGCACGTGTACATAATGAAGGACTTGGGCGTAATTCAGGGCTCCCGTTATGAGACAGGTGTGCTCCACTCAAGAGACAACACTACATGCTGGAGGAGAGATTCCTTGTCCATAGGATTGTGTTGAGATGGCCAAGCAAGTCTGGGAGACAGAGAGCCAAGATGACTTGGTGAGTCCAGGGGACTGAGGAAATCTGGAAGTGTCAGAGGTGTGAAAGAATCTGGGGTGTCAGACGAACACCTAACAAGAAGCCAGGGAGTGGGCCCAGGCAGCAGGATGCTGCAAGAAAAGAGAAGACAGCCAAATACTCTCAGCGCTCAGTGGTCTTCGCCAGAGGGAAAGCCAGCCAATATATCATCACATGCACAGTTCAATGCCCGGTAGATGCAGCCCTCCATGGATAGGGATATCCCATGTGGAACTACAAAAACAAAGAAAGGAAAGGCGCAAGCCCCTAGTGCATTAACCCGAGGAAAAACAGAATTTATTGATATGAAAAGCAATCAATAAAATGCATACTCACAAAGGTGCACAAGTATATAGCAAGTACATAGCAGGATGACATTAGGTAGAAACTCTGAGTTGACTAGCGGTTTGCGCCTTCCCTCTTCTTTGTTTTAGCAGGGTGCTACAACTGAATTGGCTGGGAGAGCCAGGAAGGTAAGACAGCCAGGAGAGCTGGGAGAGGGCTGCAACTGGAAACATGGAGGTACTGTGTTAGGTGATCTGGGGACCAGAAGTCACAGGCCAAGGTTTGGGGCCTAAGCAGCGGCCCTACTGAAGAGAGCGCCAGGTGGCTGGGCATTGTTTTCTGTTACCTGCTTTTGATGGTGAAAATCCCTGTGTGGGCAATTGTCTTTGTTGAACTTTGAATTTGTTAATAACAGTGGGCCAACAAGCCCTAAACAACAGTTTATACTGTTGTGGGCTCACTAAAATTGCTTCCACCACTGAGCTAACAATTCCCTATTGTCACAACATATATATTCTTTCTATCTTGCTGCTGGTAGGAGAGGTCCCTTGGATTTTCCTATGCAACTGACAAGATCATTTTGAAGGTAATGTTTATTGTATCTTACTTGTCTGCCAGGTTTGTACATTTCATTCTAGTAAAGAGCAAGTCATTTTACCCTGGAAACCACTATATTTGTGTGTAACTTAACTTAGAAATCATAACTTTAATTCTGCCTCCCAAGGATATATTTATTACTTGGTGCAAATTTCAAACTCAATAGCGTTTTACTGAATGAACGTGCTTGTCTTGCAAGTTTGATCTTAATCCCACTGAAGCCATATTAAGGATTTATCCTGCTGTATGGTGCATGGTGAATTGTTTTCATAATCACAAAATTTAATAATGAGAATGCTTGAGTAATGCTTGAGTAAATAATGAGAATGCTATAGGTGATCTGCGCTTATGCAAGTTACTCCAACTTAACTGACTGAAAATGCAATGGCTGAGTAAGGAGATGCCTTCAACAACCGTATTAAATATTTTAAAATATATGCTGCTCTGTAGCAATCATCATATTAAACATATCCCCTTTGCATCGATATGCGGCCTCGGATTTAAGGGGTTATACCAGGGAGATGCCTGCAGCTGCAGGCATCATCCCGGTACTGTCTTTTAGAGCGGGCAGTCGGCTCTTCAGGGATAACAACCAATGTGGCTAAAAGCCACTCGGCTGTTATCCCGGAGGAGAGGGAGGGGACACCCCCCTCCTGCCCCTGCCTTCTGCCGCTCTTCCTGGGCCTCCCATCCCACCGGGAGACCCGAACCAAGACCTGGCACTTCCACCGGCTAGAGTGAGACTGGAAGTAAGTTGGAAGCGGCTTTGTTCCAGTCTCCTATGTGTAAACACGGAAGAGAAGTCATGAAGTCACTTCCGGTTTACTCGGTTGCTAATGGCAGTGGTTTAAAAAAAAAATCACAGTATTCAGAATCGCCGTTTTTGGCGATCTGAATACTTTGAAGTGCAAAGGAGGGATTGGGGGTCTTTTAGACCCCCAATCCCTCCATAAAGAGTACCTGTCACCACCTATTACTGTTACAAGGGATGTTTAAATAAGAAAAAACATTTTTAAAACACCCCCGTCACCACGAGCTCGCGCATCAAAGAAAACGCACATGTAAGTCGCACGCACATATGTAAACGGTGTTCAAATCACACATGTGAGGTATTGCTGCGATCATCAGAGTGAGAGCAATAATTTAAGCACTAGACCTTCTTTGTAACTCTAACCTGGTAACCGTTAATTTTTTTTAAAGTGTCGCCTATGGAGATTTTTAGGTACCGTAGTCCGTCGCCATTCCACGAGTGTGCTCAATTTCAAAGCATGACATGTTAGGTATCTATTTACTTGGCGTAACATCATCTTTCACATTATACAAAAAAATTGGGCTAAGTTTACTGTTTCTTTTTTTTTTTAATTCGTGAAAGTGTCTTTTTTTTCTCCAAAAAATTGCATTTGGAAGACATCTGCGCAAATACAGTGTGACATAAAATATTGTAACGATCGCCATTTTATGCTCTGGATTCTCTGCTAAAAAATATATATAAAATGTTTGTGGGTTCTAAGTAATTTTCTAGCAAAAAATACGGATTTTAACTTGTAAGCAACAAATGTCAGAAATAGGCTTATGCCCCGTACACACGATGGGAAATTCCACGAGCAAAAGTCCGATGTGAGCTTTTGGTCGGAAATTATGACCGTGTGTATGCTCCATCGGACTTTTGCTGGCGGAATTTCCGCCAGCAAAAGATTGAGAGCAGGTTCTTTATTTTTCCATCGGAAAAAGTTCCTAACGGAAATTCTGTTCGTCTGTATGCAATTCCGACGCGCAAAAAAACACGCATGCTCAGAATCATCGCTTCGTATGGAACTTCCCTTTTCTAGTGCCGTCATATGTGTTGTACGTCACAGCGTTCTTGACGGTTGAAAGTTCAGAGAACTTTTGTGTGACCGTGTGTATGCAAGCCAAGCTTGAGCGGAATTCCGTCGGAAAAACCATCCAAGGTTTTTCCGACGAAAATTACAATTGTGTGTACGCGGCATTAGGCATGAAAGGGATATGATATCCAGAAGATAATCTGACAAAGTACTCATTTCTGAAAAATGCACAATATTGCTTAATGTATCTTTCAAAGTGGAACTGAACTCAAAATGTTTCCTATGGTCTCCACATAACCCGCACTGTAGACTAGAGTGCAAGCCCTCCTCATTCCTTTTAGTTGCTAGGATGTTGCACCCACCATGTACACATTAATGGGGTACCTGTTTAATAGAAACCATTCCCTTTCCCTGCCCACACACAACAACACGGGCAGGCTCAGAATGTAAGAACAGTACAATAACAAACCTCACAATTTGGAGGCACACGTGGGGGAAGAATCAGTCAATAAAATGAATAAACCTCATTAAAAGCATCACAGTGGCCTGGAGAAAATGGATTCAGCCAACGGAATGAACGAACATCACCTGAGGTTCTACCAACTCAACATCATGGACAGGCTGGAGAATGAACTAGCAGCACAATGAGAGCATATACAACACACAGGTGCAATGGGGAAGATAAAACCATGCAGATCCTACAAGCACAACCTGTAGAAAGTAAAAGTTCTGCACCAAGTCATCCTGGAATAAAATCTTGTACTTTATTAAAGATCCATCAAGACATAAAAAAGAATCAGTTTCTGCAGTGAAAATTGATGCGTTTCAGCCATATGGGCTTTAACCATAATCATTATTCTTATGATTAAGGCCCATGCAGCTGAAAGTGTAAATTTTCACCATAGGAATTAATTATTTGTATGTCTTGATGGATCTTTAATAAAGTACAAGATTTTATTCCAGGATGACTTGGTGCCGGACTTTTACTTTATACAATTTTTGTACAGTATGTACTGCCTATGCTCTCATTCTTTTAAGTGTGAAATAGGGGTTGCAGCACTGCAATTTACTTTTCTCTTAAAAGCACAATCACCTCCTTAGAAAACCTATTCTCTACTATGTAAGTCATCTCTATTCAACCACACTCTTAAAGCCAAAGATGTCATAATTATCACACAGATAAATAGTAAAAAAAAAAAAGGTATTTTTTGACCTTTGCATTTCAATGACTAGCACAGCTTGATTTACAATCTAGAAATCAGATTAGCATTGGATTTATTATGAACTATTCACTTTATCACACAAACTTGGAGAACAGTGATCAGTTTCTTAAAATGCTACATTGTAGTGCTAAGTGATGATTTATAATAAATGGAGAAACAGGGGGCAACGGTTTAGCTAAACACAGAGACGTATTTAGTTAGTGAAAGTGTTATGGTAATATTTTAATATATCTCCTTGAGATTTGGAAGTTAAAGTGCAAGAACACTGATGAGTCATTGCTAAGGACACGTTTCATTTATGTTTTTTTTTTTATTTGCAGGGTTGCTAACAGATGTCATCCATTTGATCTACAAATAAATGACAATATCTGCAAGTGTCATTTTCATGTGGAGCCAGTCCTGACTGTCATTTTGACAGCTGAGATTAGCTGGCAATTGCAGCTGAGGAACCACCGTAGAGTACAAGGAGCAAGGTGTGGGATATCAAGAAATGGTTGAACAAGTTACTAGCAGGCTTTAGCACTGCTTGAAGTTTCTTGAAAACCCGTTGAATTCTGCTATCTGCTTGTTTAAATTGGGAGGGGGTGGTTAAAATGTCACTAACCACCAATGTTATGGTCATGTTTTTGGAGGGGGGTTGAAAATGGTGCTGACCACTAATGATAAGGTTGTTTAAAAAAAAAAAAAAAAATGCCAATAGCCACCAATGGTTTTGAAATTGTTTTGGGGAGATTTAAATGATTTTGTGTTTATGCATGACATCTGCCATTGCACACAATGCAGTTTAAAGTGATTGTAAGGGTTCATTTTTTTTTAATTTAAAATAACAAACATATCACACTTACCTCCACTGTGCAGCTCGTTTTGCACAGAGTGGCCCCTAACCTGCTCTTATGGGGTCCCCCGGCGGCTCTCGCGGCTCCTCCCCGCATCAGATAACCCCCTAGGGGAAGCACTTCCGTGAGAGGGTCACCTTGGGGAAGCTCGCCCGAGTCCATCATTCAGCGTCCATAGCCGCCAAATGTATGACTCGGCCCCGCCCTCCAGCGCCAGCCTCATTGGATTTGATTGACAGCAGCGGGAGCCAATGGCTGCGCTGCTATCAATCTAGCCAATCAGGACACGAGACATCGGCTAGAACTGGTGTGCTCGTCCCCAGTGCAAGAAAAAGAGGGTTCAGGTAAGTAAAACATAGGCACTGGGGGGCTGCTGCACTGCAAGTGGTTTTTTACCTCAATGCATAGAATGCATTGAGTTGAAAGACCATAAAGGTTTGCAACCCCTTTAAGTGCAATGCAATTATATCCTGCTTTTACTATTAATTAAAACTTTAACTTGGATTTAGTGGGTGACTAAATACACCTTAATTTTGTTTACTTGGCTTAATATTAGCACTGGTTTGTTTTTGTTTTCCTTAAAGTGGTCATTTTTAAGGGGAATTGTACTGTCCTGACATTTTTATTTGAAACAAACGAATGGCCCCTGCTAACATCTATAACTGGCCTTCAAAGCAAGGAGCACATGGAAGGGCAACACATGCAAGACAAAACCAGAGAAAATTTCCAGCTCAACTCACCAACCAGTCAGCTTACCAACTGAACTAACCTGTCCAACAGTATGCGTTAAAAACAGGGGTTTAGTTAGCACACATTTGCAAACACATGTGTAAGCTGCAGGGCCCCTTCATGGCACCCTGTATTACCTGCAGTCCTAACCCTTGTAAATTTATGAGAGTCTCCACCAGTGAGAAGCTAGAAAGTAAGGGAAGCAGTTTTTGTCTTTAACCACTCAGCGCCCACGCCATAGCCGAAAGACAGCTACAGCGCGGCGCTTAATTGCCGGGAGGGCGTCCCTGGACATCCTCCTGTTTACTTGTTCCCCGCACGCCACCGCAAGCACGCATCGGGGAAAATCTGTGTTGGCCGTGTCCCTTGGACACAGCCAATCACAGATCGTGCTAAATGGCCAATCACAGCAGCCATTTAGCACTCGATTGGCGTGTCCAATGAGAGATGATCTCATGAGATCATCTCTCATTGCCGGCTCTCCCTCCTCACACAGAGACCACGTGTGAGGAGGGAGAGCTTCTGTGCTGCAGCGTGAGTGAACGCTAAATAAAACACAGTGCCCACAGTACCTATCAGTGCCACCTGTCCCCAGTGCCACCTGTGCCCAGTGCCACCTATCAGTGCCATCTGTCCCCAGTGCCACCTGTCAGTGCCATCTGTCCCCGGTGCCACCTGTCAATGTCATCTGTCATCAGTGCCACCTGTCAGTGCCACATGCTGTCTATTATCAGTGTCACATGTCATCACGTGTCATCAGTGCCACGCATTAGTGCCATCTGTCATCAGTGCCACATCAGTGTCACGTGCCATCAGTGCCACATATTGCCATCTGTCATCAGTGCCACATCAGTGTCACGTGTTATTGTCCTGGTGCTCCAGGGCCTTCAAAAGTGTAATAGATAGTCAACAAGTTAGATGTGTAATTTATGCTCCTAGAACACCTGATGGTGCTCCCTGCATGTTGGGCCTCTCTATGTGGCTAGGCTGTGAAAAAGTCCCACACATGTGGTATCGCCATACTTAGAAGGAGTAGCGAAATGTATTTTGGAGCATCATTTATGGTATACACATGCCATGTGAGAGAAATACCCTATTACAATGACAATTTTGTGGGAAAAAAATAAATAAATAAAATTTTCATTTTGCAAAGAATTGTGGGAAAAAATGACAACATCAAAAACCTCACCATGTATCTTACCTTGGAATGTCTACTTTCAAAAAGGGGTCATTTTGGGGGTATTTGTACTTTCCTGGCTTGTTTGGGTCGCAAGAAATGAGATAGGCCACCAGTACATCAGGTGTGATCAATTGTTTATGATTTGCACCATAGCTTGTAGACTCCCTAACTTTCACACAGACCAAATAAAATCCACTAACTTGGGTTATTTTTACCAAAGATATGTAGCAGTATAAATTGTGGCCAAAATTTATGAAGAAAAATTAATAATTTGCAAAATTTTATTACAGAAACTAAGAAAAATGCGTTTTTTTCAAAATTTAAAGGTCTTTTTTCATTTATAGCGCAAAAAATAAAAAACCCAGTGGTGATCAAATACCACCAAAAGAAAGCTTTATTTGTATGAAAAAAAGGACACGACTAAGTAATTGTCATTTAAAATGTGAGAGCACTGAAAGCTGAAAATTGGTTTGGGCAGGAGGGGGTTTAAGTGCCCAGTAGGCAAGTGGTTAAATATTTGGTCTTTTTTTCTTTTTATATAGTTAAAAAAGTCTTAATATACAGCGATACCTCGGTTCACGAACTTAATTCGTGAAACGACTCTGGTCGCGAACCAAATTGGTTGCGAACCGAGGCAAATTTTCCTATAGGGTTCATGTAAAACAGGTTAATCCATTCTGAACTTTTTAATTTTTGTTCATATATAAAATTATCACAAAAGTGAGTACACCCTCACATTTTTGTAAATATTTTATTATATCTTTTCATGTGACAACACTGAAGAAATTAGACTTTGCTACAATGTAAAGTAGTGAGTGTACAGCTTGTATAACAGTGTAAATTTGCTGTCCCCTCAAAATAACTCAACACACAGCCATTAATGTCTAAACTGGAAACAAAAGCGAGTGCACCCCTAAGTGAAAATGTCCAAATTGGGCCCAAAGAGTTTGTATGGCCACCATTATTTTCCAGCACTTCCTTAACCTTCTTGGGCATATAGTTCACCAGAGCTTCACAGGTTGCCACTGGAGTCCTCTTCCACTCCTCCATGAAGACATCACGGAGCTGGTGGATGTTAGAGACCTTGCGCTCCTCCACCTTCCGTTTGAGGATGCCCCACAGATGCTCAATAGGGTTTAGGTCTGGAGACATCTTGGCTAGTCCATCACCTTTACCCTCAGCTTCTTTAGCAAGGCAGTGGTCGTCTTGGAGGTGGGTTTGAGGTCCTGCAGCAAAGTCTCCGAAGGGAAGGGATCATGCTCTACTTCAGTATGTCACAGTACACACTTGTCTTTGTACTCTTCACCTCGTTGCCGCCACACTCACTTGACACCATCTGAATCAAATAAGTTTATCTTGGTCTCATCAGACCACAGGACATGGTTCCAGTAATCCATGTCCTTAGTCTGCTTGTCTTCAGCAAATTGTTTGCGGGCTTTCTTGTGCATCATCTTTAGAAGAGGCTTCCTTCTGGGACAACAGCCATGCAGACAGTGTGTGGCGTATGGTCTGAGCACTGACAGGCTGACCCCCCACCCCTTCAACCTCTGCAGCAATGCTGGCAGCACTCATATGTCTATTTCCCGAAGACAACCTCTGGATATGACGCTGAGCAAGTGCACTCAACTTCTTTGTTCCACCATGGCGAGGCCTGTTCTGAGTGGAACCTGTCCTGTTAAACCACTTTATGATCTTGGCCACCATGCTGCAGCCTTGGCAATCTTCTTATAGCCTAGGCCATCTTTATGTAGAGCAACAAATCTTTGTTTCAGATCCTCAGAGAGTTCTTTGCCACGAGGTGCCATGTTGAACTTCCAGTGACCAGTATGAGACCGTGAGAGCAATAACACCAAATTTAACACATCTGCTCCCCATTCGCACCTGAGACCTTGTAACACTAATGATTCACATGACACCAGGGAGGAAAATGGCTTATTGGGCTCAATTTGGACATTTTCACTTAGGGGTGTACTCACTTTGTTGCCAGCAGTTGAGACATTAATGGCTATGTGTTGAGGTATTTTGAGAGAACAGCAAATTTACACCGTTATAAAAATTGCTCTGGTCAGGAAGGGGGTAAAATCTTCCGGGGCTGAAGTGGTTAAACAAGCTGTACCCTCATTACTTTACATTGTAGCAAAGTGTCATTTCTTCAGTGTTGTCACATGAAAAGATATCATATAATATTTACAAAAATGTGAGGGGTGTACTCAGTTTTGCGAGATACTGTATGTACAGTACAAAAAAAAGGATTTTAAAAATATATTACATGAGGTCTTTTACATTAAGCGGACCTCTTTCATGTGTACGTCTAAAAAGAAAAAAAAAACTGTAGCTCCACTTTAATCCTTGTTTGAAACAATCCCAAACCCCAATTTAAATGGCTAATCTAGGGGCCAGAAAACAGCACTGTGCATCCAGGAAAAGATCATCTGAGGGCATGATAAAGTTGTAGAATTCATATGAATTGTTTTTCCATGATTCCCAATCAAGTGAGCCCACCCTCATGGTAGTCAGGGGGCAGAAACCCCTATCTTAGTGGACTGGTTCGCCTAATGCCGCGTACACATGAGCGGACTTTACGGCAGACTTTGTCCTGCAGACTTTTCGACGGACTTTACGACGGACTTTCCGAATGAACGGACTTGCCTACACACGATCAACCACAGTCCGATGGATTCATATGTGATGACGTACGAATGGACTAAAACAAGAAAGTTCATAGCCAGTAGCCAATAGCTGCCCTAGCGTCGGATTTTGTCCGTCGGACTAGCATACAGACGAGCGGACTTTTCGACCGGACTCGAGTCCGTTGAAAAGATTTGAAACATGTTTCAATTCTAGGTCCATCAAACTTTTGGGGGAAAAAAGTCCGCTGGAGCCCACACAAGATCGAATTGTCCGACGGACTCCGGTCCGCCGAACCAAGTATGCCGTAAAGTCCGGTCGTGTGTACGCGGCATAAGACTCTCATCTTGCACTGCTCTTCTCACTATGAACGTGTCAGAGCAGGGAAGATGGGCATGGCTCATGTTCGTGAACTAAAGCAGAGTTCGTGTACTGAAGCAAATTTTTGTGAACTCTTCTGTTCGTGAACCGAGTTGTTCGTGAACAGAAGCGTTTGTGAACCTAAGTATCACTGTACTGCCAAAAGAAACTTCTATGATATAAAAATAATTTGGGTAAAGTGTTTTTAATGGTGGAGTAATTGTCATTTGAGCTATCACGGCTCTAAAATATGCTCTTAAATATGGCCTGGACAGGAAGGGGGTGCAACATTGCCAGTCCTGAAGTGGTTATCTGTCTCAGCTGAAATTACTTTAAAGGCTTCAACAAAGCTGCTTGAAGCTTACTAGAAGCTTTACAAATGCTTTGTAAAAGCTTGCTGTACACACTGTTTTTATAAAAGTTAAAACACATGAAGCGCCCTACTCCCATAGGAGCCGCTAAAAGTTCGTTCTTCCCAGAAGTGTGTTCCATTACCCCCTTTCCCCTCCAAAGATATGACATGCAGACAGTCATTAAACAGTTGAACTATGTACATCTTTATTGCGGTTCCATGTTAAATGCTGCACAGCACCGGAAAGTCACTCTGAATAACTTCCAGTGTTTTTGAGTGATGAGAAATACAACTTTCAATCCAGAATAAACGAAACCCTCGTTAGTAAAGCTTCTATCTGGCATGAATTCTCATAATGAATGATGCATTGCACCAGAAAGTCACTCTGAATAACTTCCAGTGTTTTTGAGTGATGAGAAATACAACTTTGAATCCAGAATAAACTAAACCCTCGTTAGTAAAGCTTTTATCTGGCATGAATTCTCATAAGGTAATGCATCTTTCCTTCCTCCTGTTAGCCACCACTTCCTGACTGTACAGTCCTTCTGATTCTAACTCCATGAACGATACTCTGAATAAAGTTCAGGAGATGACTCTTGGATTCCTCCAGGGTATTAGTTCTCTAAGGCCCAGCTCCTGTTCTCCTGAACCCGCACACTAATCCCTATAAAGTCTCTCAGAAGTACTGTTCCCCTGGGTTACACTCACATGTGTTGCCGAGTAATCATCCATGCCACACATAGAAGATCCCCTCCCAGTCTCCTTTTTGTGTCAGTATAGCGATTGTCCCATAAAGAATCTCCTGCAGTCTCTTCTTCACCTGCATATCTTGCCTCCCTCTTCCCTGCAGGGGAGAGCACTAAAGCTGTATCGGTATCCGCATCCTCCACCTGGATCTCTCCAACTGCCATGAGCATAGAAGCCCAGAAAGCATGTCCCTCTCCCCCCGAAGGGGCGAGCACCCACACAAAATCCTCCTGGATCCTACATCCTCCAACAAGTCTGAACTAACTAAAACCCCAGGAAGCATGTGACCAAACCTTTTATAGAAGTCCCGCCCCTGCCCAAACAAATTAATGATTGGTCCAGAGGGGTCTTCCAGAACTACCTGTCACTCTAACTTGTATTCCTTCCATCCTCCAAGTCAAAACATGGAAAATAGAGGAAACTGCTCAAGTAAAGTGCAAGGGGGTCACACCCTCCTCTACTCTAGTAAACCTCCCATGCCAAATTAACCCACCAGTTTTACACCGCAGGGTGAAACACTGGCAATTTTGGCCTATTTCTACACCTAACTCTCTATTATAGCACTCACCTAAACAGGTGGGTGCTACACACACATGAACAAGGCCTTAAAGGAAAGTCAGAACTGTACTGAATGGGCTACAGGTGGCTCATGAGAGATGATATCATCAATATCAACCATTGATCTCAGCAGCTGGCTGCAGGCCTGTGGACTCACTGAGGATTGTACTGGTCATTTCTTTCACCCAAACTCTTCAAAATTCTGCGCAGCATTAAGCATGCATGTGTACTTCTGACTCTTCAAAGTAAAAATAGTGAATCTGCTGACTGCCAATTTATGTCAAGGAATTGATTCCTCAGTATGCATGCAAAAGTGGCGCTGTGCTGAAAATTGAATAGTGTGGCAGAAAGGCTATGTACCAGTAGGTTGCCTGCAAAGAAAAACATTACAGTTGGAGTTATGGGTAAGTACTGAGCCAAATCCTCTTTCATATGAAAGTCACACTCTCCCTCTCCCAGACACTGCAGATCATAGTGTGAAGGTTTCTGCAACAGAAGCAGTGCTGCCAATCCAGAAAGCAATGGGTAGCACTAGGTATGGCCAGTTACTGACATACAGCCTACAGGATTGTAAATCAGCCGTGACTAATGATGAGCCGAACACCCCCCTGTTCATTTCGCACCAGAACATGCGAACAGGAAAAAAGTTCGCTCGAACACTGTTAAAGTCTATGGGACACGAACATGAATAATCAAAAGTGCTAATTTTAAAGGCTTATATGCAAGTTATTGTCATAAAAACTGTTTGGGGACCCGGGTCCTGCCCCACGGGACATGGATCAATTCAAAAAAAAGTTTTAAAAACGGCCGTTTTTTCAGGAGCAGTGATTTTAATAATGCTTAAAGTCAAACAATAAAAGTGTAATATCCCTTTAAATTTTGTACCTGGGGGGTGTCTATAGTATGCCTGTAAAGGGGCGCATGTTTCCCGTGTTTAGAACAGTCTGACAGCAAAACAGTCTGACAGCAAAATTTGGAAGGAAAAAACCCATTTAAAACTACCAGCGGCTATTGCCGACAATACACACGGTGACTTGACGGGACTTCCCTGTGACGTCACGGGGAATGCCACAGGGAAGTCCCGTCATGTCCCGTGCGTCAGAGGGGGTGGGGTCACCGGGTGGCCCTGCCCCCGTTATTTAAGAACCGTCAGACAAGGAGACGCCGTCACACAGCGGGAGCCTAACTCCATGCCAGCATGGATGCGGAGCGGCCCGGAGAAGAAAATTAAGAAGAGAAGACGAGAAGAAGGAAGAAGAGAAGAGGATGAAGAAGAAGATGAAGAGAAGAGCGGGAGCCTCCCCCCATGCCATGGGTGCGGAGCGGCCCGAGGAGAAGAAGATAGAAGACGCCGTGGAGGAGATGCTGGACGAGAACGCCGGAGGAAGAACCAGAAGAGCCAGAAGAACCAGAAGAAGAAGAAGATGAAGGAAGATAGAAGAAAGAAGAAGCATTTAAATAAAGGAATTGTCAAAAACTGTCTCTTGTCATTTTTAACATTTTTGACAGGTTTTTAGTGAAATGGTAGGGGTAAGTACCCCCTTACCATTTCACACGGGGGGGGCCGGGATCTGGGGGTCCCCTTGTTAAAGGGGTCTTCCAGATTCCGATAAGCCCCCCACCCGCAGACCCCCACAACCACCGGCCAGGGTTGTGGGGATGAGGCCCTTGTCCTCATCAACATGGGGACAAGGTGTTTTGGGGGTTACCCCAAAGCACCCTCCCAATGTTGAGGGCATGTGGCCTGGTACGGTTCAGGAGGGGGAGGGGCCGCACTCTCGTCCCCCCCTCTTTTCCTGCGGCCTGCCAGGTTGCGTGCTCGGATAAGGGTCTGGTATGGATTTTCGGGGGGACCCCACGCCGTTTTTTTTTTTTTGGCCCGGGGTTCCCCTTAAAATCCATACCAGACCTGAAGGGTCTGGTATGGAATTTAGGGGGAACCCCACGTCATTTTTTTTTTTAAATTTTGGCCGGGGTTCCCCTTAATATCCATACCAGACCTGAAGGGCCTGGTATGGAATTTAGGGGGACTCCCGCGTCATTTTTTTTTTTTTAATTTTGGTTTGGGGTTTCCCTGTGGGGAATTCCCATGCCGTTTTTATCAATGAACTTTTATGTGTATTGTCGGCAATGCAATAGCCGCGGGTAGTTTTAAATGGGTTTTTTCCTTCCAAATGTCATTTTGCTGTCAGACTGTTCTAAACACGGGAAACATGCGCCCCTTTACAGGCATACTATAGACACCCCCCAGGTACAAAATTTAAAGGGATATTACACTTTTATTGTTTGACTTTAAGCATTATTAAAATCACTGCTCCTGAAAAAACGTCCGTTTTTAAAACTTTTTTTTGCATTGATCCATGTCCCCTGGGACAGGACCCGGGTCCCCAAACACTTTTTATGACAATAACTTGCATATAAGCCTTTAAAATTAGCACTTTTGATGTCTCCCATAGACTTTTAAAGGGTGTGGCATTCGAATTTGCCGCGAACACCCCAAATTGTTCGCTGTTCGCCCTTTTCGGGCACCGGGCGCCCGAATTACAGCGGCGAGGTAATTTTTTGTTAAGCACCTGATTAGAGCCATAGGCTCTAATAGGCGTCAAAAAAAGGTAAACAGCGAGCGCCATCCTTGGCGCTCACAGTTCACCCAGTTCACCCAGCTGTGTTACAAAAGCGAATAATATTCGCTTTCCTAACACTGAACCACCTCTCTGTCAATCAGATGCTCGGGTCTGCTACCTGTCACCTGATTGGCTGAAATGATAGGCGCCACTATTGGACATCTATCAGGAGGAGAGGACAGGAGATGAGGATGGCAGGAAACGCATTAAGGACACCGCTCGTCGCCGTCACCCGCTGCTCCACAGGGTAAGTGCCGGGCAGATGGCGAGCAGGCGGGGGTCACACTGGCGGCATTCGAGGGAACACTGACAGCATTTGATGGGCACACTGGCAGCATTTGATGGGCACACTGGCAGCGTTTGATGGGCACACTGGCAGCATTTGATGGGCACAGTGGCAGCGTTTGATGGCACAGTGGCAGCGTTTGATGGGCACAGTGGCTGCGTTTGATGGCACAGTGGCTGCAAATGATATAAATTTTACTATCCATTGCACGCTTTAAAAGCCTTTACAGGTTACCGCTTTAGATTTACAGAGGAAGTCTAGTGCTAGAATTACTGGCCATGATCTGATATTTGCGACGATACCTCGCATGTGTGGGATGATCGCTGCTTGCGTGCATGCTGGTCCATGCTTTAGCATTTGCGCACTAGCACGAAAGGACAGGGGCACTGCCTGCTGGTATCTTGGGTCTCCTTGTGGGATGGGAGAGGCCAAGCAAGTCGCAGAAGGCGCGGGGTGTTCTGCTGCTTGTAATAGCAATCGAGCGGCTAGTTAGTTGAAGTCAGATGATGTACTAGGTACGTGATTTGGCGGCAAGTGGTTAACATCTGGCATCGTTTGTTATTGTTTAAGACATTGCCATGGCTTCAACAACACGGGTATCATTATGCTACTTGACACTCACGTTGCTGAGCCATGGAAACATATAAACAATTTTAACAAAATGCTTTCTCTTGACAACATGCAGTTTACAGACAAGAACTATTTTCTTTCCAGGGTGCAACTGTAGTGCACTGGCTACGTCACCAGTGCCTCAGCATGCCAGCAAAGTGAATTAACACCTTCCCGCCAGGCCTATAGCAGAATGATGGTTGGGCGTGGGGTTCCATTGTTCTGACTGGACATCATATGACGTCCTTCAGAACAAGCGGCTCGTGCTCGCCCAAACACACTGCATCTCCGATTACGGTAAAGAGCCTATACATAGACTCTTTACCACATGATCAGCTATGTCCAATCAGAACTGATCACAGTGTAAATAGGAAGTTCCTGTTATCGGCAATTCCTCTACTTGTGCTGACAGAGTTTGAGTAGAGGAGAGCCGATAAGCGGCTCTCCTGACAGGGGGGTCTGTACTGATAATCAGTGCATTGATTTTCAGTGCAGCCCCATCAGCGATGCCTAACAATGCCCACCTGTGCCCACCAGTGATGCCAATCAGTGCCCACCAGTGGTGCCAATCAGGGCCCATCAGTGCTGCCTTTCAATGCCCATCAGTGATACCTGTCAGTGCCTCCTCATCAGTGCCATCTATCAGTGCCACCCATCAGTGCTGCCCATTAGTGCCGCTTATCAGTGCCCATCAGTGCTGCATATTGGTGCCTCCTCATCAGTGCCAACTCATCAGTTCCCGTCAGTGCAGCCTCATCAGCACACATCAGTGAAGGAGAAAAACTACTTATTTACAACATTTTGTAACAAAAACTAAGAAAAACTTTTTTTTTCAAAATGTTCGGTCTTTTTTCATTTGTTTAGCAAAAAATAAAAAAAATCGGTGGTGATTAAATACTACCAAAAGAAAGCTCTATCTGTCTCAAAAAAATGATAAAAATTTTGTTTGGGTACATCATTGACTGACCGCGTAGTTGTCATTCAAAGTGTGACGGCGCTGAAAGCTGAAAATTGGCCTGGGCAGGAAGGGGGTGTAAGTGCACAGTATTGAAGTGGTTAAATAAAATGAAAAGATCAGAAAGTGTGTTTTATTTTAAAAATGACTTGAAGATATTTTGAGCATGCTGAGCTCCATACACCAGAGCTTTTGAGTTTTGGGGAGGGGAAGGTCCACTTTGAGTCTAGAGTTTGTCTCTTGGTAGCTCAAAGTGTAGCTGTAATTTGCAAACAATCAGTGTACTGCTATGTAATCCATTATAGTAAACAAGTATGTAATATATAACGCACGACATGTATATATACAGTAAGCAATGAAATGACTTAGCATAGAGTTTGACATAGGTAAACAATTAATTTAGGCATCCAAACGCAATATAAATTACAATAGGAAAGAAAAGGTTTGTGATATTTATTTTATCCAGTTACATAAAACCTTTAGCTTTGCAGACCTTATTGATACATTTTATCTTTAAATAGGAACAGATTTAAACATTAACTCACTAAACCATGTCATGGCTTTTACTTATATTTACCTGTGTGTAGATAGAAGTAAATAATATTTTCTCACCCAAGGGAGATAAGCATATCTTCAAGCATTTAATACACTTTTAAAACTAAATAACCCTATCATTTTTACTCATATTTTCATTAACAGCATGCATTGTTCTGCAAGAAGTAGCAGGCATAAAGGATATCCAGAGCTCAGTATCAAATAATTGAGCCTAAGGCTTAAACAAAGCACTTCAATCTCACTAAGTGAATTCCCTTTACTAATTAAGAAAAGAGAGCTTACCATACAGTGAGGCCATTAGCTGGAATTAGACACACATTCTTTAAAATATGTTTCCATTTGGTTATTCCTTGTGGATATTCTGAGAGATGCCAGTTTAATTTTCAGAAAATGGTCATTGGGAATTCAGTGTATCCAGTTTACCCATAGGCAGTTCTGTATCATAACCAAAGTGGTCTGACCTCATCAAGGCTAGGCATGTGCCTTTTGAGAACAGGGAGGAACAGACAAGTGAATTCCAAGTAGGAAAGGAATGTGGAGAGCAAATGTAATGTAATGAAGAGTTTGCTGAGTTTACAAAGGTTGGCTACATCACTTGCAAAACACATGGCTATGGTTACGTGGCAATATACAAGTTAAAGTGTATGTAAACACAAAATTTTAATTTGATATTATGCCTCACTGTATAGAGTTGTCTTAGCGGAATAGCAAACCTTTCTACCCGTACGTTGTATCTTCCGCCTACATAAGATGTGCATTGATTATGTAGCATGATTTGTTGGTCTGCGCACACAGCAGTAGATTATAGTAAAGTAAATATTCACATTCTTAGTTTCTGTTTGTGTTCAAACACAATACATGTATCATGCACTGCATGCATGTCCTCTATCTGTAGTATAAAAGCTGATATTCACTATGCAGAAACTACATATCCCACAATCCCTTGATTTCTCAGTCTAGAACTTGTGCAGATGAGAGCCAGATAGTAACTAGATCTGACACAGACACAAACAGGCAAAACAATTAACAGAGATCTCACTGTGCTGGAAGAGATGTGTTTTCATCACATTAGCACTCCCACATTTGTGATGCAACACAGAGGAAATGGCTAGACATGCACTGGACCCTGTGTGACCTAGGGACAAGCTAGTTGAATGAATACATGGACATAGGGGAATTGATCAGCCATGACACTACAAACTGCAGCCAAAACACAGGAGCCCATCATTATGAAGTAAGGCAGACAAATAATACAAAGACTATAACTACACTAATACCTAGTTAAAACAGTAAAAACTTTTGAAAATGAACAATGCCTTTAAAGGAGAAGTGTGGGAAACAAAAAAAAAAACAAACAAATCTATGGCTGCAGCATCATTGTGATGCTCTAGCTAAAGCCGCGTACATATGACCGGTTTTGCCGTCGGAATAAACTCCAAAGATTTCTCCGACGGAACTCCGATGGAATTCCATTCAAGCGGTCTTGCCTACACACAGTCAAACCAAAGTCTGACCAAAGTCTGACCGTCCAGAATGTGGTGACGTACAGCACGTACGACGGGACTAGAAAAAGGAAGTTCAATAGCCAGTAGCCAATAGCTTCCGTCTCGTACTTGCTTCACAGCATGCGTCGTTTTTGGTCCGTCGGAACAGCATACAGACGAGCGGTTTTCCTGATAGGAATTGGTTCTGTCGGAAATAATTAGAACATGTTCTATTTCTAGGTCCGTCAGAATTTTCGAAAAAAAAAAGTCGGATGAGGCACACGCACGCGCATCGGAATATACGATGAAAAGCTTCCGTCTGACTTTTTCTGACGGACATTCCGCTTGTATGTATGCGGCTTAAGCCTGAGAACTGAGCGATCACATGACTTCTGATCACCAAGTTCTCAGATCCACTCTAAGCAAAGAATGGTGACTGTCAGTCACCCCTCTCTGCTCTGCCTCTCCAGCACTCACTGGAATGTCGGGCAGTAGGGGTGCAGGATTAGCTGGCTGAGACATCTAAGTGGATCTTGACATTATTGTTGGGACACATCCAGAAATTGGAACAGCTCTGTGACATCAGTCAACAGCGAACTTTCACTGGAGCGCTGGGCAGGGGCAGGAGCGGCTGTCTCAGGCATCTGGATGGATCCCAACATTATTATTGGAATGCATCCAGAAACTGGAGCAGCTCTGTTACATTAGTCAAAGCTTTAGCCCACTGTCAGCTAATTCTGGATCACAGGCATGAAAAGGTAAGTGCACTATTGTGATCCACATGCGAAGTATGACCAACAAACCTTGGCAAGCTTTTAGCAAATAAAATCTTTTGTGATTCTGTTGCATTTTACCAAAAGATCCTGCCAGTAACAGCACTTACTAGTTGACAATGCTATGCTGCTGTCTCACACTTAGCAGCAGTGTTGTCAGCTTGTTGTGCAGTTTGCCATTAGGCTGCCTATCAGGCTGAACTTAAGGAGTTCTAACGGAAAGCTAACAACGATGCTCCTAATTGCGAAGCAGCGGCATACTGTTGTCAGCATGTTGCTGCCAAGTTCTCCGGGGAAAGAACTTTGCAACAGATTCACAAAAAATGATTTGCTTTAGGAAACTGTATATGGTGAGGCATAATGCTAAACAAAGTGAAAAATACATTTAGTGATTGCTTTATTGTGAAGTCCCTTTCCTTTGCTCCCTTACAGCTCAGTTCAGCAACTGATCTTGATGAAAATATCTAGTTATTCGGGGCATTAAAGAAAATGTACCTTTTCTTCTCATCTGATGCCATTGGTGCTTGGCCCAGAGCGCTCGCATGAGGGTAGGGAGAAAGTCTTCAGCCCTTTATAAGCTATCACCAGTACAACTCAGACACTACACAGGACTTCCTTTTCTTGATCCCGGTGACTGGATTGATGGTCAGAAAAAGGGAGGATGGCATTATTGAGAACATGTTGCTTTGCCCCACATACAGCTAAATGTTGCTGTATAAATGCTTTAGCAAAACAAGGGGTGTTCATACGCCAAGGTTGGGTCCTGGACAGGCGCTATGTAGCACCTGTATTTGGGTTGGGGTCCCTTTAAGGGAAGTGTGTGAGTATTCCGGGGGTCACCCGAGATGGGTGAGGGATAGCCATACTAAGGAGAGGACTGACTCGCAGTTCTCTCTGTGTTAGTAGAGAGGTATTTGGGACCTGGAATTTCGGAGGACCTGAAGTGATGTGCAGGTATTCAGGTGTGAAAAGGGCCTCCACTCCTGACTACAGAGACACCTGTTTGAAGTACTGCAAATTTGCTGGAAACTGCCAAATAGCCCAACGGGGATGTGCTAACCCTGGGGTAAAGTCCCTTCAATGAACTGTGTATTTTCTTATATTTTGTTGATACTGTTTTTGTGCTGAAGACAAGCGGACTTTTGCTTTGTATTTTCTTTTGCTGCTGGAAGCATTCCTTTTGTGTTTTTGCCAGAAGAAAAAAAAAACCCCTTTATTTAAAATTTAAATGGCTTTGCACATGATCCCGTGGAGCTATCACCCCCAAACTTTACAACGGATGTCTTGAATGCTGACAGAGTGCATTTCAGCTGCAAAAGCCGTTTAAACTTGCAACTGACATTTAAAGAGACAGTGTACCTATTGCATGTCTTGGGTGAAATCAGTTCAGGCACTGCAAGCAGCAGGAAAAGACATGGAGGAGGTCATCAAAGCACTTATGCAAGCCACCGTGACCCAGCAGCAAGCCTCCAGTTTTCAGCCCAGCAGGAAACCACACATGCACAAGTGGCTGCCTTGCAGGAGGCAGTGAAGTGTCTTGATCAGGGACGGAAGCAAGTGGCCATTGCCCCTGGCAACCCAGTAGCTGTGGGAGACAGCTGTGTTTTGCAGAAACTGACACTGATGATTTGGAGGCCTTTCTCACCACCTTTGAGAAGATAGTTGATAGAGAGGGGTGACCCTGTGACCAATGGGCTGGCATTATCTCCCCTTTCCCGCCTGGGAGTGACCACAGCAGTCCTGGTTCAGAGGGTGCACCGCTGGAGGTACCAACCTGACCGGCCACCAAGGTCTCAAATGCATGAACTGGTGCTGCTGGTCAGAAAATGGCTGCAGCGAGAAAGGTTGACAGGGCCGCAAATGGTGGAACAGGTGGGGATAGACCGGTACCTGTGGTCCCTGCCAGATGACCTGCAGCGCTGGGTAAGCCATGCAACTGCAGACCAGCTGGTAGAGTTGGTTGAAAGGTACACTGTGGTGGAGAACCTACTCGGGCCTGCCAAGCGTCAGGAAGCCACACCAAGGGAAGCAAGGCCAGCTGCAGCGCCTAGGAGGGAAGCCCTACCAAACGTTGGAACCCCCAAACCTACCTCATCTTCCGGCGGAATCCACGGAGGTCGATCCCTGTCCCAATAATGGGGGACATACAGTGTTGGCGAACACCCTTTATTTAAAAAATGTAAACGGCTTTGCACATGATCCTGTGGCGCTATCACCCCTGCACTTTACAATACATACCCTCAATTGTATGTTTAGCAGCACAAGCTGGAAGAAAGAAAAGATTGTTTGCCACCTTTCAACTAAAAACATGTACATGACTGCTCAAGATCCATCAACTTTCAGGTGAACATAACGCATCTCAACTGGACTGCAGGAATGCTGCTTATAGGAGTAATGGACCCTATATATGAGTTCAGCAGCACTCCTTTTGTACACCTGGGTGCTGAATCTTAAGCCTGGTACACACTAATAGTTTTTTTTTCGTTCAAACAAAAATAAACCTGACAGATTTGGTCAGAGCCGCTGTACTAATGATCCAATGTTAGTGCAGCAATCTCCCCCACTGAGCTGTTGTGTTCTGACAAGGGACAGCCCCCCCGCCAGAATACTTCGATCAGCGCTCTCAGCTATTGGCTGAGAGCGGTGATCGGGAGCATGCTCGTCCTAAGGCTTCTGTCGGACCGGCTGACATACACACAGGCTGAATGTGGGCCAGTTTTTATTTAAGTAGCCGATGTCTCCCGACATTTGGCCCCATGCACTAGATACCACACAACACACTTGCTTTGATTCAGAGGGCTTCCCTTACTAATCTAGTTTACAGACTGGTATTTTTTCAGGATGACACATTGGTGACTATTGTAACTGCCTCTCTCAGTAAATGTTTGTCATACTGCGTTCATTAACCACTTTAGCCCCGGAAAATTTAGCTGCTGAATGACCAGGCCATTTTTTGCGATTCGGCACTGCGTCGCTTTACCTGACAAAATATTGACAAATATTCCCATTTTTTTTTTTAAAAAAAGCTAGTTTTAGGCCAATATGTATTCTTCTACATATTTTTGGTAAAAAAAATCGCAATAAGCGTATATTGAATGCTTTGCGTAAAAGTTACAGCGTCTACAAAATAAGGGATAGGTTTATAGTATTTTTATTTATTTTTTATTTTTTTACTAGTAATGGCGGCGATCTGGGATTTTTATCGGGACTGGGACTGGGACTGGGACTGGCGGACACTTCGGACACTTTTGACACATTTTTGGGACCATTGGCATTTATACAGCAATCAGTGCTATAAAATGCACTGATTACTGTAAAAATGTCACTGGCAGGGAAGGGGTTAACACTAGGGGGCAATCAAGGGGTTAACTGTGTTCCCTGTGTGTGTTTCTAACTGTAGGGGGAGGGGACTGATTATTAGGTACTATACTATACTAGCTATTAGGAACTCACGAGCTGTCACTCCTCACAGTACAGAACAGGGATTAGTGTGTTTACACACACACGTCCCTGGTCTGCCTCTCGTCATCACGATCATCGGCCATGAGCATCAGCACTCCCGCAGTGCAGCGAGCGCGTGTGCGTGCCTGCTATCCCGCTTAAAGGAACTGATGTATAGCTACGACGGCTCGTGGGATCGTGCCGACCTGACGCAGTATAATGACGGTGGCTGGTCAACAAGCAGTTAAAGTGGTTGTAAAGGCAGAGGGTTTTTTTATCTTCATGCATTATATGCATGAAGATGAAAGAAGCTGCTGTGTGCAGAAGCCCCTCTCAGCCCCCCTAATACTTAGCTGTGCCCATCTCTTTCCAGCGATGTTGCACGAGTGCTTCGGCCATCTGGGACTCTCCCTCCTGATTGGCTGAGACACAGCAGTGGCGCCATTGGCTCCCACTGCTGTCAATCAAAGTTAGTTCGCCAACCAGGAGAGAGGAGGCGGGGCCAAACCTCAGCTCCATGTCTGAATGGACACATAGAGTTGCGGCTCGGCTCGGGTGCCCCCATAGTAAGCTGAAGTGGGCCTCGAAAAGAGGAGGATCCAAGCTGCTCTGTGCAAAACCACTGTAAAAAGGCAGGTAAGTATAACATGTTTGTTATTTTAAAATAACAAAAAAACAATTGACACTGTTTTGAGGATAAGATCTTAAAAACTTAACAAACCACTCTGCAATATCAACACAGCCAAACGATGTAGCTCACATCTATGTTAAACTTTGCAAAGTGAATAGTTTGCTGACTTACAATCTTCATTGCATATACTGGCTCCTTTTAGGTAATCAACTATGAAAAGTCTTAAGTTGGGTTTTCTAATGTTTTTTTTTTGTGAACAAAATTCTAACTGTGAATGTGATTTTCATTACAAAAATATATATTGTAATAAAACCTTTTTATTACATCAAAATAAAATGTAAAAATGTAATCAATAAAGTATGATGTATTTTTTAAGAAAAACAATTTGAGTACATGAAGTGCCAAAGTCCAAACATTTTCTGAAATGTTTTGCAGGTTAAAAAATGTGCAATTACCTTTTTTTTTTTTTTTTTCAGGAGCCTGGAAGGCATTGCACCAGCGATCAGCAGACCAGTGATGCCATGCAGGACTCCTGCAGTTTGTCAGTGTAAGGCAGTTTTACACTGACAGGAAGAATCAATGAACTACCAGAGCGCTCAACAGCACCATGGTAGTAAATTGAGAACTACAAGCCCACAGTCGCAAAGATTGTCGGTACTTGTAGTTCATTCATTCACAGAACTCTGTGCATAAATGACGCAGCCATGTGGGCGAAGCCCCGCATGGCCATGCTCTTTTCAAAAAGTGACAGCTGGTACCAGGAACTTCTCCCCGTACTGCTGTCACACCAGGTACTCGGATCCCTGAGCAGCTGCATGAGTTGGAATATGTTACATGTTCTACCCTAAAAAGGGGTGGTAAATGTAGCATGTTCCCGAAGGTGAACTTATCCTTTAAGTTAATTTATTTGTGATGTTTTTGCTAAATACGTGTAGCGCTGGGTGCTGACAATAATAAATGGAAAAACAGAATGCTACTTGGCAATAGTACAGCAAATGTAATTTGATATGCATGTGCCATGGTAATCGAGAATACTGCCCACGTACTGCAGTATGAGATATGAACACAGAAGCAGTGTGCATGTTAATAAAATACTGCCCAAAAAGCTGCAAAAACTCACTGATCAGGAAAGTCACACAGTCATCCTCATAACCCAGGCACAGTACATTACAGAAATATGGAGCATGGTAAGCAAGGTTTACAAACTACCTTGCTGGTTATTGTGCAATGTGCAACAATGACTTCTGCCTGACCTCAGTATTCCCCCATGCATAGAAATGTTAGCATTCATGCACACAGTTTTTATAGGCATGCCTAGAGTACACTTTCTGTCACTTTTCAGTGCCTTAGGAGTCACTGGTGCTGCCTACAGCCTACCATACATGTGGATGGTTGCACTAAGCCGTACCCTGTAAACGCTGATGTATACATGTCCACTGTATTTCCCAAATATAAGTGTAGCCAGGTGCAATGCTGGCTGTGTAATCCTCAGCTCCCTTATCCTCCTGCCAGACAGCAGTGATACAGAGGCAAAAGAATGCAGCCAGCTATTCTTCCCTCACTCTGAAAACAGTCTTATGTGCAGGAATCAGAGAGCGTGAGTATCTGCCGCTGGGTTCTGTGCCTCTGCTGTGCGGGAAAACCAGAGAGTATAGAGCTGTGACCTGAGTGCTTAGAATGAGCCACTGTGAGGAGGAAGTGCTGATCACTGGAGTCGCCCCAAACAACCCAGAAGTGAGCAGATCTGACCAGAGGGACGACTGATAATGTGTTGCTGGGACTGGTATGGGAGCAATGTTGCCATTGATCTATTGCTGCTAGCAGAGACTGAGTACTTAGGGACTGGCCACATATCTAGCAGCCTTACTAACTGCATTCAAAATATACTTGGACTGTACTAGTGCATCATTGTAAAGACTGGGCACCAACGCTAGCCAGCTGAAGAAATAAGGTTTAAAACTGCTTACTTGGATAGCTTCTTCACAAGAACTTTGCCTATTGTTCATAGTAAGAGGTACCTTTTTCAAGAGTCTTAAATTTCATAGCTCATTTATATATAGAGCACTCTAAAGTGATTATAGCCTACTATTTACAGAGGAGTTATTTCAGTAACAATTATCACTGCTGTTACTGTTTTCTAATGCCATTACTTATTGCTTATTTTGTGGATTACCAGGTTTATTGTAATTTCGCTTAATAGAACTCTAATGTTAGGACCGAGTTTGCCTACTGGTGCCACTGTGGTGCTCTGGGCAGAATGCTGCAGTTTTAGTGTCCACCAGCAGGTGTCAACTAGCAGACAGCAGGTTCCAGCAATCAGCTCCACCTGGGCACACCTGCTGGGAGAGTACTTAAGTTCCACCTTTGCCTCAGTGTTTTGGCTGCTCATGCTTGTACACTGTTTGTCGTGCTGCTTCCTGACTCTGTAGCCATTTACTCTTGATCTTGCTCTTGCATTGCCCTGCATCCAGTATCCTGCTACCTTGTTCCCATCCCAGTTTTGTTTTCCCCCTCCCCATCTGCTCCCTGCTCTCCCCTGTCTTGCCCAAGGCATTTTGTTGTTCAGTTTTGCTTTTCACACGTTCTTATGTTTATTGTTTGTTGGTGTATAATTATCTTTCATTCACTGAAAATAAATCTCACTTTAAAGATATACAGTATCTCACAAAAGTGAGTAGACCCTTCACATTTTTGTAAATATTTTATTCTATCTTTTCATGTGACAACACTGAAGAAATGACACTTTGCTACAATGTAAAGTAATGAGGGTACAGCTTGTTTAACCACTTCAGCCCTGGAAATGTAAATTTGCTGTCCCCTCAAAATAACTCAACACATAGCCATTAATGTCTAAACCAATGACAACAAAAGAGAGTACACCCCTAAGTGAAAATGTCCAAATTGCGCCCAATTAGCCATTTTCCCTCCCCGGTGTCATGTGACTCGTTATTGTTACAAGGTCTCAGGTGTGAATGGGGAGCAGGTGTGTTAAATTTGGTGTTATCTTTCTCACTCTTTCATACTGGTCTCTGGAAGTTCAACATGGCATCTCATGACAAAGAACTCTCCGAGGAGCTGCAGCATGGTGGCCAAGACCATACAGCGGTTTAACAGAACAGGTTCCACTCAGAACAGGCCTCGCCATGGTCAACCAAAAAAGTTGAGTGCACAGGCTCAGAGTCCTATCCAGAGGTTGTCTTTGGGAAATAGATGTATGAGTGCTGCCAGCATTGCTGCAGAGTTTGAAGGGGTGGAGGGTCAGCATGTCAGTGGTTAGACCATACGCCGCTAACTGCATCAAATTGGTCTGCATGGCTGTCGTCCCAGAAGGAAGCCTCTTCTAAAGATGATGCACAAGAAAGCATGCAAACAGTTTGCTGAAGACAAGCAGACTAAGGACATTGAATACTGTTACCATGGCCTGTGGTCTGATGAGACCAAGATAAACATATTTGGTTCAGATGGTGTCAAGCATGTATGGTGGCAACCAGGTGAGGAGTACAAAGACAAGTGTGTCTTGCTTACAGTCAAGCATGGTGGTGGGAGTGTCATGGTCTGGGGCTGCATGAGTGCTGCCGGCACTGGGGAGCTACAGTTCATTGATGGAACCATGAATGCCAACATGTACATATTGACATATTGATATATTGAAGCAGAGCATGATCGCCTCCCTTCGGAGACTGGGCTGCAGGGCAGTATTCCAACATGTTAACGACCCCAAACACACCTCCAAGATGACTACTGCCTTGCTAAAGAAGCTGAGGGTAAAGGTGATGGACTGGCCAAGCATGTCTCCAGACCTAAACCCTATTGAGCATCTGTGGGGCATTCTCAAACGGAAGGTGGAGGAGTGTAAGGTCTCTAACATCCACCAGCTCCGTGATGTCTTCATGGAGGAGTGGAAGAAGACTCCAGTGGCAACTAGGGATGAGCTCGATGTTCGGATCGAACATAAGTTCGGCTCAAACATTGGGTGTTCGCCCATTCGCAGAACAGTGAACATTATGAGGCATTTGTGAGAAATTAGAGTGCTGTGGAACACCCCATAATGCACTGCGAGATCGCAGTGCATTGCTGTATGATGATTGGCCACCTGACCTGCATGCTTTGGCCAATCACAGCGCGCTAAGCTGAGCGAGCCATAGCAGGGTGCCTTTGGCCAATCATGGCTCAGGAGACTAAGTCCACGCCCCACACTATATAAGGCTGCTTACATAGCGACCGTGTGTAGTGTTGTTGGCGTGGACGGAGAGATAGCTTGAGTTAGATTAAGCAGGCAGGTTATTCAGTTAGTGGAAGTGTATTTGATATATATATATATATATATATATATATATATATATATATATATATACAGTATCTCGCAAAAGTGAGTACACCCCTCACATTTTTGTAAATATTTTATTCTATCTTTTCATGTGACAACACTGAAGAAATGACACTTTGCTACAATGTAAAGTAGTGAGTGTACAGCTTGTACAACAGTGTAAATTTGCTGTGATCACCCCCTAGTGTTAACCCCTTCCCTGCCAGTGTCATTTACACAGTAATCAGTGTATTTTTATAGCAGTGATCGCTGTATTAATGCCAATGGTCCCAAAAAAGTGTCAAAAGTCTCTGATCTGTCAGTCGCAATGTTGCAGTACTGCAAACAATTGCAGATCACCGCCATTACTAGTAATAAAAAAAATAATAATAAAAATGCCATAAATCTTTCCCATAGTTTGCAGACACTATAACTTTTGCGCAAACCAATCAATATACGCTTATTGCGATTTTTTTACCAAAAATATGTAGAAGAATATATATTGGCATAAACTGATGAAGAAATGTGTTTTTTTTTTTTAAACTGGGAGATATTTATTATAGCAAAAAGTAAAAAATATTGTTTTTTTTTTTCAAAATTGTCGCTCTTTTTTTGTTTATAGCGCAAAAAAATTAAAACCGCAGAGGTGATCAAATACCACTAAAAGAAAGCTCTATTTGTGGGAAAAAAGTGACGCAAATTTCGTTTGGGTACAGCGTCGAACTCGCAATTGTCAGTTTGACGCAGTGCCAAATTGTAAAAAGTGCTCTGGTCAGGAAGGGGGTAAAATCTTCCGGGGCTGAAGTGGTTAAACAAGCTGTACACTCACTACTTTACATTGTAGCAAAGTGTCATTTCTTCAGTGTTGTCACATGAAAAGATATAATAAAATATTTACAAAAATGTGAGGGGTGTACTCACTTTTGTGAGATACTGTACATACATGGTCTAGTCCCAGTTTGCTTGTGTAGCTACATTTACCTGGTTATTCCAGCTGCTGATTCCTGACATCTTTTCTACGCTGCTGTAGACTAATGAACAAATTGACTAGTAAACTTTGATTGACGTAATCCTTTACTCATTTATATGCATACTGCTATTTACTGCAACCTGTGACAATATATTTAGGTAATTTACCACTAACCAGTCTGATGTTTGCTTTTTTATATTGAACCATAGTTGTGTGCAAGTGTAGCCCTTAACCAGTCCGATGTTTGATTTTTTATATTGAACCATAGTTGTGTGCAAGTGTAGCCCTTAACCAGTCCGATGTTTGATTTTTGATATTGAACCTTAATTATCTAAATTTAGTTTTTGGCTGGGTTGTAGTCAGCCCAAATTGATTGTTTAGTTTTTCACTGGGTTATTCCTTAAAGAGGTTGTAAAGGCTCATGTTTTTTCACCTTAATGCATCTGTTTTACGTTCCTGAGCCCCGAATTTCCATTGGCGCATCACTGCCGTCCCTCTCTACGGGTTCCCAGCTCTTGATTGGATAGATTGATATCAGCGCAGCCATTGGCTCCCGCTGCTGTCAATCAAATCCAATGACGAGAGCGCCGGGGTGCGGGGCCGAGTCCTGCATTCGGCCTCTATGGATGTCGAATACTGGACTTGGGAGGTAATCCCCTCGGGAGAGCACTTCTCCAAAGGGGTTATCTAATGCAGGGAGGAGCCGTAAGAGCCGCAGGGGGACCCCAGAAATGGATGTTCGGGGCCAAACAAGCTGCACAGTGGAGGTAAGTATGACATGTTTGTTATTTAAAAAAAATTAAAAAAACAATCCTTTAGTATCACATTAAGCTCAAGTTGGGTTGTAATTTCTCACTGCTGCCAGGAGGTGTCACTACTGGTGACAGTATGAGATTTCATAACTAAACTAAGTTGTGGATATTCATATTTTCTTCACCCAACCCAGTACGAGGTTCAGGCCACTGGTGCATGCTGAGGGAGGAAATAAATATTTTCCACAGGCCATGTGCTCGCTCTCTTCCCCCAGGCTGAAGCTTGGGAAGGTGCTGCAGGAAGGAGCTCTGCTGTTAGGCCTAATAACCTAACTGGGACCTTGTGCTGAGAATGAAGATTGGTTTGGAGTGGTCCTAAAGCTGTCCTGCTTTGTGATGGAGCAAAGGCATGGCAAGGAGAAGACCCGGGGGGGGGGGCTTGCTGGAGAAAGCCAGGAAGAAGGCTTGGTGACTCGCTTGAAAGATGCACTGGGTTTAGGAAATGAGCTTACAGTGTCGTCAGGACAAATTAAAATGGTTGTAAATCCTTCCATATTCCCATTGAAATGACTGGCCTTAGGTGATGCACAGAGATTACACAAATCCTCCTGAATAAGTTCTGTTTATCTGCAAGTTTCTCTTTTCTACAGTCAAAGTGCAGAATTTATAAAGCTTGTCCGAGCTGCCAGAAAAACAGGGGTGGAGAGCTGAAATTACACTCTGCAAAACTCAGTGAGGAGAGCTCTGAGAGTTGATTGGAGGGATGAGACACACCCCTCTTCACACAGCACACAGGAAAAGAGCTGAGGCTGTCAGTCAGCTAGAGCTCCCTCCTCTGTCACCTTTGTTCTTTTGGAGTCAGGAAAACTTGACAGAAGTGATTTATGCTGATATTCACCACATCTGCTAAGCAACTACTATTTTGCATCCACCATTTTTTTGTAGGGTAAGGAGGACATAAATGGCTTGTGTAAGCTGATGGTATGGAGGCAGGGGGGAGTGGAGACATCCACTATCACTAAACACTTTCTAAGGAAGCTGATCGTACAGAAAACATGGCCCTCTGATTCCTCCTGTAATGAATTGTATTATAACTGTACTGTTTGCGCTAACGTTGTAAAGTGGTGCACAGACTGTTGTCACTATATAAATCCTGTATATTATTGTTAATAAAACAAAATTCAGCAGGAATCATTTTTTGTTTAATTCAGGGCAATATCAGAATACCCCCTCTATGTTTGTCCCATCCTCCATGTATAGGCACCTTTATTAGAGCTTCTGAATTATCTACTGTTATGTAGAAATTATAATGCAAGCTGTTTATTGTGCTTTCTTGCTACCTAGTTTGCAATTTATATTATACAGTGTAAAATAGAACAATGACAGAATACTTGTGACCAATGATTGGTTTGTTTTATTCTTAAATGTAGTTTTAAAGCAACCCGAATTGACACTTTCAATAGTTTTTGTGCAGATAACAATTATTTCCTTATAGTCTTTCCGTAACATGTTACATTTATACAAGGTTTGTGCCAGTTTGGTGGGTGGACAAGCTGTTTTAGTAGGATGTATAATTTATATTATCTTGTCATTGGCTGACTGTTATTGTTACTCTTTTAGAAAATGTCACAACACTCCCTTCTGAAGCAGAACTAACTGTCTAAGAAGTTCTACCATAAATTACACTCTAGAAACTACATTGCAAATGATTTATTACAGGTATTTATATAGATAAGAAAGAAAGAGAGCGCACCAGCCTAGTGCATCATCCCAAGGTATATTTATTTATTAAAACCAAGATTAAAATCTACTCACAAAGGTAGGAAGAAAAAATTGCACTATTAACGATCACAAGGCGATTGGTCCACTGGTAGCAGTTTCCAGGTCCTAGGAAGAGGACATACAAACTGCTGCTGGCTAACGCATTTCGAAGGTGTCCCTTCTTCTTCAGAGCCTCTGAAGAAGAAGGGACACCTTCGAAACGCGTTAGCCAGCAGCGCTTTATACGTCCTCTTCCTAGGACCTGGAAACTGCTACCAGTGGACCAATCGCCTTGTGATCGTTAATAGTGCAATTTTTTCTTCCTACCTTTGTGAGTAGATTTTAATCTTGGTTTTAATAAATAAATATACCTTGGGATGATGCACTAGGCTGGTGCGCTCTCTTTCTTTCTTATCGTTTACTACTAGGATATTCCCATCCTGGAGAGCAGCAAGGCCGAAATTATTTGTCCTTTTTGAACCCTTTGGATCATCTAGCTTACACACTTATGCGCAAGAGTATTTGTTTCTGTAGGTATTTATATAGCACTGATAATTTATACGCTGCTTTACATATATTTGTTTGTACATTCACATCAGTCTGTACATGTACATGCCCTCACAGAGCTTACAATCCAAGGTCCCTAACTCACGTTCATACAGTACATACACATACTAGGGCCAATTTAGACAGGATATAATTAACCTATCAGCATGTCTTTGGAGTGTGGGAGGAAACCAGAGTACCCGGAGGAAACCCACACAGGCACAGGGAGGACATGCAAAACCCAGAAGTGCTAACCACTGTGCTGACCATTTAAAGGCCATTTAAATACAGGCCATGTCTCGGTGCAGTGTAGGGTGTAATAATGCTCACATTCAGTCTATTTTCCTTAACCACTTCAGCCCCGGAATGATTTAGCCTGTTCCTGACCAAGCCCTCTTTTGCAATACGGCCCCTTGCTTTGCTTTAACTGACAATTGTGCGGTCGTGCGCACGTTGTACCCAAACAAAATTTACATCCTTTTTCCCCACAAATAGGGCTTTCTTTTGGTGGTATTTGATCACCTCTGCGGTTTTTATTTTTTGCGCTATAAACAAAAAAAAGAGTGAAAACTTTGAAAAAAAGCAATATTTTTTACTTTTTGCTATAATAAATATCCCCAAAAAATATATATAAAAACAAATTTTGTCCACAGTTTAGACCAATATGTATTCTTCTACATATTTTTGGTAAAAAAAAAAAAAAAAAAAAAAAAAGGATTGCAATAAGCGTATATTGATTGGTTTGCGCAAAAGTTATCGCGTCTACAAAATAGAAGATAGATTTCTGGCATTTTTATTAATAATTTTTTTTAATTAGCAATGGCGGCGATCTGCAATTTTTATCATGACTGCGACATTGCGGCGGACAGATCGGACACTGTTGACACTATTTTGGGACCATTGGCATTTATACAACGATCAGTGCTATAAAAATGCACTGATTACTTTGGAATTGTCTCTGGCAGGGAAGGGATTAAACACTAGGGGGCAATTAAGGGGTTAACTGTCTTCCCTCAGTGTGTACTAACTGTAGGGGGGATGGGCTCACTAGAACATGACAGAGATCACTGCTCCCGATGGCAGAGAGCAGTAGATCTCTGTCATGATGTTAGGCAGAACAGGGAAATGCCTTATTTACATAGGCATCTCTCCGTTCTGCCTCTCCGTGCCACGATCGCAGGACACCGGCGGACATCGACATCGAGATGACGCAGTAACGTACGGGTACGTTGTTTTGCGCACCCGTGCCACTTTGCCGACGTATATCGGCGTGAGCCAGTCGGCAAGTGGTTAAAGTATTTTTTCATTTTTGCAGTAAAATTGGGATAGTACCTACTTTATATTTTCAGAACTTAAAAAATATTTTTAAATTGCTGTTTACCTTTTTGCTTGCTAAAAAATTCCACTTAGCTTTCCACTTTTATATAATGTTAAGGTAGGGTTTGGTGGGTTTTGTTTACCATAATTAAACCTGTCTGTACTGTGCCTTTAGATCTCAATATCAGTTGTAAACTAGATGTGCACAGTGTCCCTTGCACACTGGGGCGGGGGCGGCGTCAGCGGTAAAACGCCGCTATTATTAGCGGCGTTTTACCGTCGGTATTCGGCCGCTAGCGGGGCGGTTTTACCCCCCGCTAGCGGCCGAGAAAGGGTTAAATACCACCGCAAAGCGCCTCTGCAAAGGCACTTTGCCGGCGGTATAGCCGCGCCGTCCCATTGATTTCAATGGGCAGGAGCGGTAAAGGAGCGGTATACACTCCGCTCCTTCACCGCTCCGAAGATGCTGCTGGCAGGACTTTTTTTACCGTCCTGCCAGCGCACCGCTCCAGTGTGAAAGCCCTCGGGGCTTTCACACTGGATACACAGCAGCGGCACTTTCAGGTCGGTTTGCAGGCGCTATTATTAGCGCAATAGCGCCTGCAAACCGCCCCAGTGTGCAAGGGCTCAAAACGAATCCCGAATATGAAGTGAACGAATCGACTGAATTTAATGAAACAAAATAACTAGATTAATGAATCCAAACTAAACAAAAAATGTTTTCGTCATGCACATGTCTAGATGGGTAGGGGAGGGGGGGTTAAGGTGGGCAGGAAGGGCAACTGCCCTGACTGACAGACATTACACAAATGTGATGTGGTGGGCCACACCTCTCTCTACATGTGTATATACTGTGCCCAAAGCCCAAAAATTTGCCATGTTGCAAATATTGGGGCTCTGGGTACATTATTTACGCCAGTGGAGCTATCTTTGTGCTCCTGTCACCCTCAATGTCTATAGAAATGCATTGTGTTCTGTGTTGCTGGAGAGTGGAACGGGGTACATAGAGTTACAGCAGGCAGGAGGGTGGCAATTTGTCCAAAACATTAAAGAAGTAGATTAAAACTCTGGTCCACCCCTAGCTTGCATACAAAATCTATTGCAAGGTGTGTTGCTGAGGGGTGGAGCAGAATATGCAGGGGGCAGGCAGGCAGGTGGTACCTTTTAATCCCATGCACTTGACTGTAGAAAACAGTTCTTACTTGCTTTCTTTATCATAGATGGGAGGTATGTAAGTTACAGGATCTGCACATTGGGCTCAGTTTGCTGGGTTAAAAGCATTATGCCCCGTACACACGATCGGAAGCGCGCCACCCTTTGGGCTCCTTCTGCTAATCCAGACCGAGCGCTTCTGTCTCGTACTTGATTCCGAGCATGCGTGTTTTTTTGCGCGTCAGAATTGCATACAGACGAACAGAATTTCCGATAGGAACTTTTTCCAACAGAATAATAGAGAACCTGCTCTCAATCTTTTGCTGGCGGAAATTCCGCCAGCAAAAGTCCAATGGAGCATACACACGGTCAGAATTTTCGACCAAAAGTTCACATCAGACATTTGCTGGTGGAATTTCCGATCGTGTGTACGCAGCATTAGACTTTTTATAAAATCTCAATAGAAGACTCCCTGTGTGAGATTTATAATAGAGGTTTGAATAAAGTGTATTGATTTTTAACTAGTACAATGAGCAGTTATAGTTGTTAGAGATTCATGTTAATGATCTCTAGGAAATTAATAGTTGAAGAGCAAGCAACTTTATTTAAACATAAAAAAGCCTCTTAAAATGAGATGCTGATAATCACTGAATTCAAGAGATAGTGCTGGATGAAGAGTAGTACCACAACTGAGCACCAGTACAGGAGGGGGATGGTTAAATGCAATGGTGGCCGCTCATGCAGGGTTAGCGCTGCCCCCCTAACCCATGCACCCGACCCCTAATCCACATGTATTGCGACAGACACATAGATTCCAATGGGGTTTTTTTTTCAAAGCACATGATTAGAGCCTGAGGCATAGATTCTAATGGGTTTTTTTCTTTTCAAAGTACATGATTAGAGCCTGAGGCTCTAATCGGCTTCAAAAAGGGTGGCAGTGGTAGGCATTGTGAGTGGGCACTGATTGGCAGCTGCCTGGGCATTGATTGGCAACTGCCTGGGCACAGATTAGTATTTCCCTGGGGGTCTAGGGGGCATACCTGGTGGTCCAGTGTGGATGGCTTCCCTGGTGGTCCTGGGCGGCTTCCCTGGGGGTCCTGGGCGGGATCCAAGGGGGGCTGTGCTGATTAACAATCAGCACAGACCCCCCCCCCTGTCAGTAGAGCAGGCGATCAGCTCTCCTCTACTCGCGTATGTCAGACGCGAGTGAGGAAAAGCCTATCACCGGCTCTTCCTATTTACATCGTGATCAGCCGTGATTGGACACGGCTGATCATGTGGTAAAGAGTCTCCGTCAGAGACTCTTTACCTAGATCGGTGTTGCGGGGTGTCAGACTGACACCCTGCACCACCGATTGCCGCACAGCGGCTCAATATCCTGAGGACATCATATGACGCCCAGTCAGGATATTGAAACCACTTTGCCGCCGTCATTCTGCTATATGGTGGGTGGTAAGTGGTTAAAGTAATACTAAACACACACTGTTTAATTTACATTGTCCCTTCAATTTCTGTGTGTGGATTATGGCACTTTAACTACTTTAATAATTAAAAAAAAAAAATCGAAGTTCCCTTTTCCTAATTATTATACAGCTGTCACATGACCCAGCTCTTTCCCAGGCTGTCTGCAGAGAAACAAAAGCAGGAGGAGCCTCTAGTCCTTTGCTGCTGGTCACATGTTAAAAAAAAAAAAAATAGCCTTTGGAATACAGAGTAAAAAAAAAAGAATTACTATCGCTAAACTGTTTTAAATTGTCATACAAATACATATTTGAAATAAAATCTTTATTATTTTTTGGCAATGACATGGTGTGGGAGGATTTCTGCCAGACACAGGCTGTGTCACACCCCTCTAGCCTATATCTTAGCATAAAAGGACATGGAGGAGGAAGGAGGTAGTGAGCTGTCATTTACCACTGTGTATACACCCACAATTAGGACTTTAGAGTCACATGGGCGGCTCAGATGTGATAGGGAGGAAATGCTCAGCATAGAAACTCACTGAAAACTGAGCATGTGCAGAGTTGCCACCACAGCTGCAAAATTTGCAGTTGAAGCGGGGTTATGGACAGAAGGAGGAGATAGAGAGCAGCAGGATCAACCAGGTTTTTTGCACAATACAGAAAACACATCTCATAGTGACTGAGTGAGTATGAACATCATATAATAGAGCATTTATTGATAGTTTTTTTATGATGTGGGTTTAGTGACACTTTAATATGTTGACTTCCTGTGATCTTCATCCCCATCTAGAGGCCATAATGCTTCTTGTATTCTGAAATACCTCAATCTGGAAAATACCACATTATGGCCATTAGATGGCGCTGACAATCATGAGAGCAATTATTAAGCACAATACAGTTAGTCATCCAATGAATTTTTGTAAATAGACCTCTAAGTCTCACCCCTGGTCACAATGCACAAAATGTTGTCTCTGCCTTCTTACAGCAGCAGGTCACTGTAACTTACAAGAAGGTGGTTTAGTTAAGAAGGTTTTGTGTGGTTTAGCTGCATGTCATTTATGCGATGGAATATCTGCACTGCTGACAAAAGAATTGTTGGCTTGTATAAATAGGTATAGACATATAAAAAATTGTCTTACAGCTCTGTCTTCCTACAATTCTGATACACATTTTAAAGTAATCTACACATTCACTTGACTGTAGAGTTAATTTGCACTACAATTAGTGATGAGATGGTACAACCTGCGCTAGTTAGATTATTTGGGATGTTCTATAACACTTGACATAAATTAAATTCTGGCAGAAGAATAGCTTGTAGTGCATGAGTTATACACTCTGTATTGTTATATTTTATTGCCGTTCTTGTAGCTTTGTGCCACTATGATGCAGCTACATAAGCACATAAATAGAAACAGTGTGACTTCTCTGTTAGAGAACAGTGGTATAGTTGCCAGAATCACATAAAGGGCACAATCAAGTGGCTTTCTAAAAAGCACCCATGTTGGTATTTTTTGTGCATTTTTAAGAGTTCTTTAGCTTATCTGTTCATCTGCAGTTCTTTTTATCTTGTGTTAAAGCTTTATTCAGAGAAGAAAAAGATTTTAATACATTCATACAATTGTGTGGTACCCAGGGCCGTCTTTAATACTGATTGGGCCCTGGGCAAACATGTTCTTGCCCCCCCCCTCCCCCTCCATTCCAAGACATACAAAAAAATAGCAGGTAGACTCAAAATCAGTTTACTGCAGCAGCTCATGCAGCAATTTCAACTGGTTGCCAGAAGTTACAGCCTATCCTTACCGCTCACTGACTGGTTGCTAGAGGTTACATCTTGTAACTTCTGCTTGCTGATTGGTTGCTAGAGGTTACTGCACATTATTACCACTAACAAATTGGTTGCTAGGGGTTACAGCACATTATTACCACTCACTAATTGGTTGCTAGAGATTACAGCAGATCACTACTGTTCACTGATTGATTGCTACAGGTTACTGTGCATCATCACCACTCACTGAGCAGTGGAGCAATTCAAAATAATTGAGCAAGTAAAGTGGCACATTAATATACATACTACAGGAGAGCGTCAGAGACTGCAGAAATACTACAGGAGAGCGTCAGGGACTGCAGACATACTACAGGAGACGGTCAGAGACTGCAGACATAGTACAGGAGATGGTCAGAGACTGCAGACATAGTACAGGAGATGGTCAGAGACTGAAGACATAGTACAGGAGATGGTCAGAGACTGCAAACATACTACATGAAAGCGTCAGAGACTACAGACACACTACAGGAGAGCGTCAGAGACTGCAGACATATTACAGGAGAGCATCAAAGACTGCAGACAGAGTACAGGAGAGTGTCAGAGACTGCAGACAGAGTACAGGAGAGCATCAGAGAATATTCAGCAATGCACACCTTTACAGTTGAAAAACACAGCTCAGGGTTCAGGATAGCATTTAGGCATTCAGTGGATGTAAGGACATACCTGGTCAGCTGGGCTCATAGTGCAGGAGATGGTCAGAGACTGCAGACATAGTACAGGAGATGGTCAGAAACTGAAGACATAGTACAGGAGATGGTCAGAGACTGCAGACATAGTACAGGAGAAGGTCAGAGACTGCAGACATAGTACAGGAGGTGGTCAGAGACTGCAGACATGGTCCAGGAGAAGGTCAGAGACTGCAGACATAGTACAGAAGATGGTCAGAGACTGCAAACATACTACATGGGAGCATCAGAGACTACAGACACACTACAGGAGAGCGTCAGAGACTGCAAACATATTACAGGAGAATGTCAGAGACTATAGACATATTACAGGAGAACGTCAGAGACTGCAGACATATTACAGGAGAGCGTCAAAGACTGCAGACAGAGTACAGGAGAGTGTCAGAGACTGCAGACAGAGTACAGGAAAGCATCAGAGAATATTCAGCAATGCACACCTTTACAGTTGAAAAACACAGCTCAGGGTTCAGGATAGCAGTCAGGCATTCAATGGATGTAAGGACATACCTGGTCAGCTGGGCTCACCATACACTTTCAGAGGCGGGACTCCCACTCCGATCACTGCTTTCACTTCAGCTGCTCCCTCCCGAGCATACAGGCTGCATGGGGTGGGGGTCAGAGCATCAGTGGAGCTCCTGGCCCTGCCCCCTGTATACTGGCTGAGGAATACAGAGGTCCGGGGGCTCCCACTCGGATCACTGCTCTCCCTACTGCCGCTCTGTTCCAAGCATACAGGCTTCATGGGGGCTGGGTCAGAGCGTCAGGGGAGCTCCCGGTCCCACCTCCTGGCTTGCTTGGGACTACAGCCTCCTGTGTCCTCTGTGTGCTCTGCAAGCCGTCATCTGAGCCCCAATTCGCTGGCAGCGCGGGTTGAAGCGGAGGCTGCTTTGGGCCCCCCAACAAAGATTGAGCCTAGGGCAGTTGCCCCGTTTGCCCCGCGTTAAAGACGGCCCTGGTGGTACCTAACAACTGATTGTATCTCACCAAGTGTGTTTTATTGGGCAGCCCATAAATGATTCGACACACAGTCAGTGTCCATGGGGGAATGACTTCTACAAAGCTATTGTGTTCTGCCAGCAGAGGGACGCAGAGAGCCTATCCGGCTGGCAGAACACAGTGATTACTGCTAGTGGTTATAGCCACCAGTGTGACAAATATGGGTTCAACTACTGCCCTTTTAAACAATTTGTGACAAATGGCTCACCAAACGCACATTGTGCTGTCACTGATATGCAACAATGACTCGGCCTCACCCTGCATAAAGAATTTCCAGCTTGCGGGACCACAATCTAAGTGCGAACAGACTGAGAGCGATTGCCACTGGGTTTAGTTAACTAAGCAATTAACCCTTTAAACCTCAAATTGCCATCAAATAGCTTTAGGCCTATCAACCCGTCAATATATTAGCAATAGTAATTTATAAACATCTGTACACACACTGTCACCACAGACAGGTAAATCCAGGGATTTACCATGAAGTAGCGCTCTTAAAGAGACATGGATTCTTTTAAGTTTTGCTTTAGTGCATAAGAGACAATTTTAACGCTTTTCAAAATATTGTTTAAAAATGAAAAAGTAAAAATGGTGCAAATAAAATATTGACATGAAAAGTATATTACAAAGAAAACAAAGACAACAATGCAACAGCAAAACAAAAGGTTTGAAAAATGAAAATACGTATCAAACCCTAGTTTGCGGAGTCCAGTCAACAAACAAGATGGTACAGTGGTTTTCATAAAACTTGATGGATCTTCCTTCTTTTGATGGCACACTGCAGTGCAGCCCCTCTTTTGTTGTCCTTGAGGGGGATGCTGACAGAAATGATCTGACCAATTAAAGTGGTGTTCCGGCCGAAATTATACTTTTTAAATAAAAATACCCCTATAATACACAAGCTTAATGTATTCTAGTAAAGTTAGTCTGTAAACTAAGGTCTGTTTTGTTAGTTTATAGCAGTAGTTTGTTATTTTATAAACTTACAGCAGGCCGTGGCCATCTTAAGTGTGGGCATCTGAAGCCAGACTGTATTTCTTCCTGGATCTCCTCTTTGTAGATCTCGCACATGCTCAGTGCAGCACAAGCAGTGTAATAGGTTTCAGGTCAGGTTTCCATAGCAACGGCAGTATCAGAGGAAGTTGCCGACCCTTCCCAGAAGGCATTGCAAACAGGAAATGATGCGATGGGCCGTGGCCAGGGAGGAGGAAGTGAAAAATGAATACAGCAGATATACAGTAGGTGCTGAGAAGAAAAATAAAAAATATCCAATTCGTTTACAGTGCACAGTTTAGTGAGGGATGCAGAAGAGTTGTAAAAGTGGGTGGAACTCCACTTTAAGCAGCTAAGGAGTGGTCATGGGATGTCCTTGTGTTTATGATCATGTCACAGATCCAGTTTTATGTAGGTTTTAATATCTTTGAATACCTACATGTCACAGTCTGCTAACTTGCATATTATTTTACAGCATGTGTGTGGGGGTGGATGTCTACTTTATCTAGGAGGGGTGATGTGTCCTGTTGGCTCCCATTATAGTCCATTGTCCAGTATAGGGTTGTTTGGACTTAAAACTTTGCTTACTAATGGATAAAAGTAAATATCCCCTTATTCTGGCTGTACTGTTATTATCTCATGAGTTATGAAATACACTGCATCTCTTGATTCTACCAGGGAAGAGAAACCACAATTAATGTGTATTGCTAAAAACTCCAGCTAAGGTATTAATGATGGGGCGGGGGGGGGTGGGGGGGTGGCATCTGGCAGGATGTCTGGTTGCTTTTCTGATTGCTCAAGCTTGCAAATTTGATGGTTTTACAAAGGCACCTAGACTGAAGTGTGGATTGGGGGAATAGGAGTGAGAGGGTCTGCATGTGTCCTCTCATGGAACTGAAAAGGATGTTCTGGTCTGCAGCTAAGAGTTGTTGATTGTATTTACTGGAGGAGGAAGGAGGGAGAAGGTCACTGCAGCTATGTCTCTTCTTATAAAAAAAATGGCATGGGTGACTTGGGACCTGAACAACATGGTTGCCTGTTTGGGTTGGGTATCATCACAACCAGCATTAATTGTATGTAAAACATCTGACAGCGTGGTTGTACCCAAGTCTATCGATGGATTGCCTTGGGTACAATCAACCTACCCATACATGGATCGAATCTCGGCTGGTCCCTGCTGAACCAGCTGAGATTCAAACCATCTATGGCCAGCTTTAGTGTAGCCCCATTTATAGCAGTCCCCGTACCAATAAGCCAAGTAAGCCCAGTTTTCCATCTATTTATGGCCAGCTTTAGAGACAGAGAGGCTTAGGACAACACTTAGACCCCTTTCACACTGAGCCGCCCCGGGCGTTGGGGGTAAAGCAGCGCTATTTTTAGCACCGCTTTACCGTCATTTTAGCGGTGCTATACAGCCGCTAGCGGGGCTGTTTTAACCCCCTGCTAGTGTCCGAAAAAGGGTTAAATCCCCCCTCTCAACATGCAGTAAGGCGGTGCTGCCCCATTGTTTTCAATGGGCAGGAGCGATGTAGGAGCGATGTAGGAGCGGTATTCACCACAACTACACCACTACAAAGAAACTGCTGGCAGGACTTTGGGTTTTCAGCTAAGGCTTTTTTCAGGCGCTATGCAGGCGCTACTTTTAGTGCTGTAGCGCCTGAAAACGCCTCAAGTGTGAAAGGTGTCTAACTCTTTTGTCTCTGGGACAAAAAGTGAAAGTGTTTTTTTAACCTAATGCATTCTCTTCATTAAGCTAAAAAGCATTCCACTGTGTGTTTCTCCCCTCCATAACACTTACTTGACTCCTGTATCAATTCAGCATTAACCCGGCTGCAGGTCTTCTCTCCCTCTCTTTCTGGTCCCACAGGTTTTCCTAAGAACAGCGGGAACCATTGGCTCTAAGGGCACTTTACACTGAGGCACTGGCTGCGTTAGCATAAAAGTGCCGCCAATGTTAGCGGCGCTTTACCATCGTTTTAGTGGCACTTTTTGCCTGCTAGCGCTTTTAACCCCTGCTAGCTGCCAAAAAAAGGTTAAAAGCTCCCGCAAAGCACCGCTGCTGAAGCAGGGACGGTTTGGGATTGCTAAATACAGCTCTCCTGCACCGCCCCAAAGATGCTGCTTGCAGAACTTTTTTTCCTGTCCTGCAAGTGCACCGCACCAATGGGAAAACACCTGGGGCTGCAGAAGAGGCAGTTTACAGGCGCTTTTCAGGTGCTATTTTTAGCACAAAAGTGACTGTAAAACGCCTCAGTGTGAAAGTGGCCTTATTGCTGTCAATCAAATTAATGAGGGGACGGGGCTGAGCTACACTATGTTTGTCAATGGACACACACAGCCTGGCTTGGGAGCAGGCCAGCACTTTTGCCCCCATAGAGGAGGAGGATCTAAGATCACTGGCGGGAGACCCCATAAGAAGAGGGTTGGGCCTCTCTGTGCAATACCATTGCACAGAGCAGGTAAGTATAACATGTTTGTTATTTAAATTTAAAAAACACTTTACAACCACTTGGTCTTATACACTTAAACCTATTGACTGCCGATGGCGTGTACCACATACCATGGTATCAAAAGTGTTAAAAAAAGATCACAGCTGCAATAGCAGACATGAGCTTGTTCTGAAATTTACTTCTAGGATACTGGCTACAATGTAAAAGTGATCTGGGTGGCTTTAAAGCTGCCTGATCACTTCTATAGGCAGTGGAAGTTCGAGCACCCCCCCCGGGTCCGAGTAGTTCCTGGTTTCTCCAGTTCCTTCCTTGAGCCCCAGACCAGAAAAGGTATTTCAGAATGGAGATACTGCAAAGAGATATGATATCTGACCTCTCCATGGAGCACTTTTTGGTTTACGATTGTCAGATGACTTGTTGTTCTCAATGAGCTCAGATGACTGTCAGATGATTTGCTGTCCTTAATAGGTTCTGAACTCTTATGTTTTATAACAGCAACATTTCAATAGAAACAAAAACCATACTTGTTTTTGATAATCCTTTATTAGCTTACTTGAAAAATTGCCTTTCATGTTGTGAGTTTAGCCTGTTTACTGGCCACCTCTTTCCACAACTTGCTGTATTCCCTGCATGCTTTGCAGCTTCTCCTCAATTTCTAAAGACTATATATCCCATGGTACCTTGCTGTCTGTAAACAGTAATTCCTATACTGAATTCCACCTGCACAAACTCCTCCTCCCAGCACCTCTGAAGTTCAGGAAGCAGGCTCTGTAAAATCTATGTATGAAACAGGGCATACTGAATACATGTCATGGAATTCAGGGAAGTAAATGCGTGGGCATCTTCACAAAGTAAGTTTACAAAGTTGAGATTGTTTAGAGCCATAGTGATCAACTTTCTTGAAGTATGGGGCATCAACTGTGGCCTCTGACATCACTAAAGAGCCGCACATAATATTCAGTCAAAATTCAAAGTCAGGGACAGCACACACACAACAGGATGTGGTCAAAGGCTATTGGTAAGACACAGTAGATGGTCAGAGACTATAGACATGCTAGAAGAACTGTATTGTGGAGACACATGAATACATGTGTCTCATTTAAAGTCCCAGTTACCCTTTACTTTATATGTTACAAGAGCTTGTCAGAGACTGTGGTCAAGCTGCAGGACATGGTCAGAGACAGAGTAGTGTCTGCAGGGCCCCGAGGGCTGCACAAAAAGTGCCGATTGAGCACCAGGGTTTTAGAGTAATAAAAGTAGGAAAGAAATATTTGAAATATAATGTGTAAATTAATATATGATTTAACATTTCCACCATAGACACACTTTAAAGTGAAGTTTAAAAATATAACACAATTAAATACAATAAGTATTTACGCACATACATAAAAATATGTGCACCTACGATATGCATAAATAACAATTGTGTAACACGTATTGGGTATCGCCATGCACCCATCTCTTATTTTAAATTAAAAAAAAAAAATTAGGGATTTTATTGTGTTTGTATACTTAAAATTCAATTTTACTGCATTTTATAGTGAAAATATAGATTTGCTAAGCAGATGTGCAAATATTGTGTGATACAAAAATAGGCACCATTTTGCTTCTACAGACCTTTACTTTTAGAAAATTCATAACATTTTGGGGGTTTTAATCTTGAAGCCAAAAATGGCTGAGAGTAATAGGGCGTACGGACATTCCGACAACAAAATCCTAGGATTTTTTCCGACTGATGTTGGCTCAAACTTGTCTTGCATACACACGGTCACACAAAGTTGTCGGAAAGTCCGATCGTTCTAAACGCGGTGACGTAAAACACGTACGTCGGGACTATAAACGGGGCAGTGGCCAATAGCTTTCATCTCTTTATTTATTCTGAGCATGCGTGGCACTTTGTCCGTCGGATTTGTGTACACACGATCGGAATTTCCGACAACGGATTTTGTTGTCAGAAAATTTTATCTCCTGCTGTCCAACTTTGTGTGTCGGAAAATCCGATGGAAAATGTCCGATGGAGCCCACACACGGTCGGAATTTCCGACAACACGCTCCGATCGGACAATGTTCATCGGAAAATCCGACCGTGTGTACGGGGCATAATCCTTCCTAGATAGGAACTATGATGAAAGTGACAAGGCCACATATATGTAGCAATGCTGAGTTAACTTATTTCTTCTTTATAAGTACACTTTGCAGGTGTAGTACTCCTTATATGGTCCGATACTCTAAGAAAAAGCAGTCTTCCTTGTGAAACCTGTCAGAGGTGACGTCAGCTTCCACTAAATAAACAAATACTAATTCACTGGAGTGTAACAAGCCAGACCGCACTCAGGGATATTTCTGTGGAGCCTGTGATGAGCCATTCACCCTAAGTGGTAAATGACGTGCATATTTCCATGTATGGTCTGGGTTTATTGGCTACATTGTAATAGTTACACCAGGCATGTCCAAAGTCCGGCTTGTGTTCCGGTTTAATACGCCCCCCCTGGTAATTTGGATATATATATATATCTTTTGTGGCCCCCAGGGCCACAAAAGATATATACTGTATTTATCAGCACTGCCTTAGAGGGGACAGGGAGGAGGCGGGACGTGTGCCGTCAGATTACATACATACAGGAGAATCTACTGTTTACTCGGCGGCCTCTGTAATAGGAAGTTCCGTCTCCTGGGCTGGCATTGGATGACTGTTCTATCTATAATAGGAGGCGGGACTTTGTATTAAAAGAGGCCGCCGAGTAAACAGGAGATTCTCCTGTATGTAATCTGTCGGCGCTCGTCCCCTCCCTGTCCCCTCCGAGGCTGCAGATGGTCATGGATCAGGCTGTACTGATGGCAATGGTAAGGCTGCATTCATGGCAATGGTGGGGCTGCATTCATGGCAATGTTGAGGTTGCATTCATGGCAATGGTGAGGCTGCATTCATGGCACTTGTGAGGCTGCATTCATGGCAATGGTGAGGCTACATTGATTGAAATGGTAAGGCAGCATTCTTGGCAATGGTGAGGCTGCATTCATGGCAATGGAGAGGCTGCATTCATGGCAATGGTGAGGCTGCAGATGGGCACTGATTAGGCTGCATTGATGGGCACTGACCCTTATTTTGCTTCACAGCTCTTTATTCAAAATGTAAGTTTTTTCCTGAAACTGCCCTCTTAAAGTGAAGGTGCGTGTTATACGCCGATAAATGCAGTATATCCAAATAACAATCTCAAGTTCATCCTTAGTCCTCAGTGGTGCTCAGGGCATCTTTGGGGGCCACAAAAGATATATATATATATATATATATATATATATATATCCAAATAACAAGCCCATACTCATCTCTTCACCACACATAGCCACAAAGGCAAGATAATTCTTGTTGGGCAGTGTATAAGTCCTCAGATGAATACACATTTTAATGGTTCAAAGATTGTCAGGCAAAATGGTCGGCCCTCACGCATGTTCACTTAATCAAATCAGGCCCTCTTTGAAAAAAGTTTGGACACCCCTGGGTTACACAGTCATTTACTGAGTCTTTATTTTCTGCTTTATTTTCCAGAGTCTTTATTTTCTGCTTTATTTTCCAGTAAGTCAGACCTAAATCTGACTTACTGGAATATTAAGATTGTTATTATTAGTAATAATAATTTTGTTCATGGAATACTTTTTTTTTAATAATATTAAAGCAAAAAGTAGATTCTGTTACAAACTGCAAGTTTATTGCAGAATTTTGTCCTCTACCTGGGGTTTTCTTGAAATGTTTAATTATTTTTTGAGAAGGGGGGAAGCATAGTTATTTTTCTACTGTGAAGTAAGTGGGAATTTATCTGCCTTTACTTGAGTGTATAACATTGACAAATCGAACAGCACCACCTAAAGGACATGAAATGCTGCCCAGCCCAATATGCATTGCATATATTTGGTGGTGTTTCTTCTTGCAATAATTGTAGAACATCCGTCTTAAATCAATATGCTGCCATTTTAATGGCTTGATATATACTTGTAAAATGTGAAATGATCTCTTTGAAATTAAAATACTCACAAAGCAGCTATTACTTTTACATGAAACATGTTAAAATATAAATGACAACTTAATTATGCAGTCATGATATAAATCCAATTTTGATACGTAGAAGATAATGATCTATCGCTACTATAGCTTTTGCTTTTAGTATTTTTCTTTAAAATAGAAAGAGAAATGTGAAATTCTTTCTAAAATCTTTTTTTTTAATTATCTTTTATTATCATGATTGCATATTATGCTGTTAAAACCAACCATAAATTAGTCATCTTAGGTGAAGTGAAATTACATCCGTGGGCATACATGCAATTACCACATTTGTTACAGTTGCTTTGTGACTCTTCCCCCAGTTTTCTTTACTGAAATTATGTAATGTTTATCCAAGTCCTTAGATTTATTATACACCTCTTTTATCTTTACATGTGACTGTACTTGCTAGACATTCAACCTCAACAACCTTTACATACATTAAACACATTTGTATTTAACATAAAAATAATATTTTTCATCAATTTATATGCCTTGGTTTTTTTTGTGTCAAAACTGTAAAACGTAAAATGTGGATATATTATGTATCAAAAGGAATATTGTTATCAATATACAGTATTTATATAGCGTCAACAGTTTATGCAGTGCTTTACAACATTTGGGCAGACAGTACAGTTACAATACAATTTAAGGAATTAGGCCCTGCTCATTAGAGCTTACAATCTAACAGGGAGGGTCAAGGGATACACAAAGTAAAAACTGTGAGGGAAGGACTGATAGAGAAAATGTACAGTTGTTAGGTGGGGTCCAGATAGGCTTCTCTGAAGAGATAAGTTTTCACTGATCATCTGAAAGTGGACAGAGTAGGAGATAGTCGGTAGGGATGGGCGAACGGTTCAGCCCGAGCATAAGTTTGGGCCGAACCTTGTTCGGTTGTTCGGCGAACAGCCGAACAAACGGGTCGTTCGACCATTTGTTTGGCTCCCGAACCGACCACAATGCATTGCGGCGCTGAACAGTGCATTGCAAGCCCTTCAGCCAATCAGGGCACAGAGCACTGTCAGAGTCATGATTGGACACTGTCATCATGACTTTATCCAATCATGGCTCATTCCTGCCCCACAGTATAAAAGTATTCTTTCAATGGCAGCCATTTTCAGTGTAATTTTGGTGTGGAGAGAGATAGAACAGGGCACATCAGTTAGTTAGTATGCTATACTGTGCTATTTTGCTTCAATTGTCAGTGTAGAATATTAGAATATTAGTTTAGTGTCAGTCTAGGGATAGTGTCAGTGTAGTGAGGAGGACATCAGTGTGGAGTTACAGACAGCTCATATAGTTTCAGTGTAGTGTAGTGAGACCATGTCAGTAATCTTGACATTGGTATATAGCTAGAGTAGGGACACCGTCTATTTGATTGCGTTACTGCTAGTTTAACGCCATTTACTTCTGTGTGCGTTACTGCCTGTTTAACGTCATATAGTTTTGTGCGTTACTGCCAGTTTAACACCATATAATTCTGTGTGCGTTACTGCCAGTTTAACGCCATGTCGTTTTGTGTGCATTACTGCCAGTTTAACGCCATATAGTTCTGTATGCATTACTGCCAGTTTAACGCCATATCGTTCTGTGCATCACTGTACGTTTGACGTATTATATTGCAGAATATTATAGTGTATTCGTGGAGTGTGTCTGTGTAAGTGTGTGAGTGTGTGAGTACTCAAATTAAAGTGCACCAAACACCTCTTTACATTGATTAAAGTGCATCTATTCCTGCCATAGCCCTAACATCAGCCATTGAGGAGTCAGCTGAGTTATTTGCCACTTACTCCTTGATGATGCCCAGCCATTACTAGATTCAGATGTTGGTTCTGACGTTGAGGATGACAGGAACATGAACCTAGAGAGAGGGAGGAACACTGGTAGACAAATTGGCATTCATGTTCCCCAAGCAGCAGCGTATTGCCAAGTTGTTTCCAGTGGTAATGATGAAGATGGAGGAGATGGAGACGATGATGATGAGGAGGAGGAGGTCACTGATGCTTTTTCAGCACATCTGCAGCAGATTGCACTGTTGTCATCTGCAAAATGTGTCTCAGGCACATCAAACGTGGCAAAAACACCAACCATTTGGGTACCACGTGCCTAACAAGGCATTTAAAGTTCAACCGCTCAGCCCATTGGCAAAAGCATCTAAAAGCCACACAAAAGGGGCACAAATCTGTCCCTCCTCCTCCACCTCCTGCTTACCCACTTCAATCTGCCCCTGCGATGCTGAGTCATTACCTTTCAGCAGCCTCCACTGACAGGGATGATGGTATAGCACAGGGTATCCTAGGTCCTAGCAGCACATTTGCCAGCAGCACACCACCAGCTGTAGAATGTAGACGGCAAATTTCTCTGCCCCATCTGCTGCAGCAGAAAAAAAATACAGTCCCTGCCACCCACATGCCCAGCCTCTGAATGCAAGCTTGTCAAAGCTGTTGGCTTTCCAACTTCTGCCTTTCAGCCTGGTGGATTCTGCACCCTTGCGTGAATTCGCACAATGTGCTGTAACACAATGGCAGGTTCCCAGTCGCTACTACGTTTCACGTAAGGTCGTTCCATCTCTCTACCATCACATGGAAGGGAATGTTCTGGCATCGTTGGGCAAGGCAGTCAGCCGTAAAATCCACCTTACTACTGACACGTGGTCCAGCAAGCATGGGCAGGGACAATATATTTTCTTAACAACACACTGGGTAAAGCTGCTTGCAACTCGAAAGGATGTAGGACAGGGCTCGGTGCTGCAGCTTGTTGTGCCCCCACGTCTCCATACAGCTGGTGGTGATGATGCCAGACCTATTAGCTCTACCCCCTCCTCCTCCGCCACCTCCATGCCCTCCTCTGCAGAATTGTCCTATGAACATCAGGTACCCCCTAAGCGTTCAAAGGGCCATTCCCAGAGCCAGGCTAAAAGGTGCCATGCAGTGCTTCAGCTGGTGTGTTTAGGGGACAGGAACCACACCAGAGCAGAGATTCTTGCAGCTCTGCAGGGACAGGCCCAGAGGTGGTTCACACCACGCTAGCTTGAGACAGGAATGGTGGTGTCCGATAATGGCTCAAACCTATCCGCCCTTAGACAGGGAAATTTGACACATGTACCATGCCTGGCACATGTCCTCAATTTGGTGGTGCAGCAGTATGTACCCAGGGTTGCAAGATGTACCAAAACAGACCAGAAGAGTCTGTAGCCAATTTAGGCGGTCATACACAGCCAGTGCTAGGTTGGCTGAAATTCAGGGGGAATTTCAACTGCCTATAAACTGCCTGATTTGTGACATGCCAACCAGGTGGAACTCAACTTTGGGAATGCTGCAGCGGCTATACATGCAGCAGAGGGCCATCAACGCATATCTGTGCCAGTACAGCACGACGACAGGCTCAGGCCACCTCGGCTTTTTTTCCCCCACCCTAATGGCTGATCATTAAGGATGCATGCACTGTATTGTCACCATTTGAGGAGGCCACAAGTATGATGAGCAGTGACAGTGCTTGCATCAATGACACAATCCCTGCTGTGTTCCTGCTGAAGCAGACTCTGTTTGGCATTATGGACAGGGCACTGGAGGCAGAGCAGCAGGAGGTAGAGGAGGACTTCCTTTCCTCTCAAGGCCCATTTTATCCAGACACCATCATTCCTATGTCACAGAACACACAGGAGGAGAGAGGGGAGGAGGATGAGGAGGAGGATTCTGGCAATTTCATAGGCTTCAAAGAAGAGGAAGACATGCGTTAATCTGATAGTTTTCCAGCCCCAAGACCCTTGGGGGTAGTTTATGGCTGAGAGGAAGAAGTTCCAGGTGCTGTCATCTTCTCAAGCCTGGCAAATTTGAGGCACATGGGCAACCTCATGCTTCAAAGCCTGCGAAAGGACCCAAGAATACGTGACATAAAGGAGAAGGATGATTACTGGTTGGCAACCCTCCTTGACCACCATTATAAGGGGAAGGTCTCAGAACTCATCCCTTCCAGAAAGAGAGTGCAGAAGATAAAATCTGTTGAGTACACATTAAAGAAGATTTTATTGAACATTTTTGTTGACTCCAGTAGGCTACAGTGTGGTGGAAAACATCGTTTTGAGTCTTCTGTTGGTCAAGAGAGGAGCGTTGGAGAAAGCGTCCGCCTAAATGAGGCATTTTGGAATTTTTTTAGTCCTCACCGCTGAGGGCTGTCAGCTTCCACATCCCATAGGCAGCGTCTTTATCACATGGAGGACGATTACCTTGGGCCAAAACAGAGATGGAGAGCTTTCTAGCTGATGGTCCACTGATTTACTGGGTCATGAGAATAGACCACTGGCCAGAACTTGCCCAGTATGCTATTGAGTTGTTGGGCTGCCCTGCATCCAGCGTGCTTTCAGAACAGGCATTCAATGCTGCAGGAGGTTTCATTACTGATCATAGAACGTGTCTGTCCACAGACTCCGTGTACTGTTTGACTTTTATAAAGATGAATCAGTCCTGGATTACCAGCTATGAAGCCCCTGATGCCGATATCACTGATTAAGTCTTTTTGGGATGTGGAATCTCTGCAGGACTTCGAGGCTGCCTAGCTTTGAGGGTGTTAATCATTTCATCTGGAAGAATGTTTTTGGTATAGTATTCATGGGCACAATTAACACCTAAAGACCAATTTTTCAGCAGGTGCATATCATTGCAATTTTTTACAGCAAGGCCAATTCTTGCTTTCAATAAGAGTACCTCTATAGGGTTACGGTGGGAAGGCACCACCGACACCCAAAGACCAATTTTTAGGCATTTGTTTGACAGGTGCATATCATTGCAATTTTTTACAGCAGGGCCAATTCTAGCTTTCATCAAGAGTACCTCTATAGGGTTACGGTGAGAAGGCGCCCCGACATCCAAAGAGTAATTTTTCTGCACCTGTTTGACAGGTGCATATCATTGCAATTTTTTACAGCAAGGCCAATTCTTGCTTTCACCAAGATTACCTCTATAGGGTTATAGTGAGAAGGCGCCACCGATTCCCAAAGACCAATTTTTACTCACCCGTTACTTCTATCCAAAGTCAAAGTGACACCAGAATGTATCCAAAAAATCTCTAATCTTGTCCCCAGTGCACTACATTGTGGCCTCATCATACACTTTTACACATTTTTTTGGCTTTATAAATGCAATTATTGCTGCAGCAGATTCTAGACATAGTACAGATCTGCCACTATACAGTTAAACTAAGGGGACCCCCCAGACACTATATTGGAAGGATTTTTTCATTTTTATGCTTTCACTTTAACCACTTCCCGCCCGGCCTATAGCAGATTGACAGCCGGGCGGTGGTTCAGTTATCCTGACTGGGCGTCATATGACATCCAGCAGGATAACATGCTGCCGCGCGCCCGTGGGGGCGCGCATCTTGGAGATCGGTGGAGCAGTGTGTCAGTCTGACACACCGCTCCACTGATCTTGGTAAAGAGCCTCCGGCGGATCATGGCCAATCGCGGCTGATCACGATGTCAATAGGAAGAGCCGTTGATTGGCTTTTCCTCACTCGCGTCTGACAGACGCGAGTAGAGGAGAGCCGATCGGTGGTTCTCCTGACAGGGGGGGTCTGCGCTGATTGTTTATCAGTGCAGCCCCCCCTCAGATGACCACACTGGACCACCAGGGAAGCAGGCAACATGTGGATGGCCAGGTATGTACCCCATGGCCATCCACATGTGCCCAGTCTGTGCCCAATCTGTGCCAATCAGTGCCCACAAATGGGCACTGATTGGCACCATTATATTTAAGTGATGCCCAGCAATGCCACCCATTAGTGTCATTAGTGCCACCAATCAGTGTCATCAGTGCCACCCATCAGTGTTCATCGGTGCCACCTGTCAGTGCCCATCCGTGCCCATCAGTGCCCACCTATCAGTGCCCATCCATGCCACCTATCAGTGCCATCCATAAGTACCCATCAGTGCCACCCATAAGTACCCATCAATGCCACCTACGAGTGCCCATCAGTGCCGCCTATGAGTGCCCATCGGTGCCACCTATAAGTGCCCATCAGTGCCGCATACCAGTGTCACCTATCAGTGCCCATCAGTACCGCCTATCAGTGCCCATCATCAGTGCCCGTCAGTGCCACCTCATCAGTGTCACCTCATTGGTGCCACCTCATTGGTGCCCATCAGTGCCGCCGTATCAGTGCCCGTCAGTGCAGCCATATCAGTGCCCGTCATTGAAGAAGAAAACTTACTTATTTACAAAAATTTTTAACAGAAACAAAAAAAAACTTGTTTTTTTTCAAAATTTTCGGTTTTTTTTTATTTGTTAGGCAAAAAATAAAAACCACAGAGGTGATCAAATACCACCAAAAGAAAGCTCTATTTGTGGGAACAAAATGATAAAAAATGTGTTTGGTTACAGTGTAGCATGACCGCGCAATTGTAATTCAAATTGCGACAGCGCTGAAAGCTGAAAATTGGCCTGGGCGGGAAGGTGTCTAAGTGCCTGGTATTGAAGTAGTTAAAAATAAAAAAAAACACTGCTCATTTAAAAATGACATTTTTCACAAACTTTTTTTATTGATACATGTCCCCCAGGGCAGGGACCAGACCCCTATAACCATTGTATGCCCAATTACTTGCATATAAGCCTTCAAAATGGACACTTTTGATTTTTGACGTTAGGGTCCCATTGACTTTAATGGGGTTTGTCATTCATGTCCAAACTTTCGCTGTGTTCGAAAGTTCTGGTGCGAACCGAACAGGGGTCCGTTCGGCCCATCCCTAATGGTCGGTAGACATGTGCGGTTTGTTTTGTTCTGAATTAAAATTGAATCGAATGTATCCGAATTTCTGAATTACAATAGTACCAAATTTAAACAAATCCAGAATAACGAAAAAAAATTCAGACGAAATTCAAATTCGAATAGTTTTCTAATACTTTTCAAATTTGAATAGTTTTCAAATTCGAATTGGAAAAGTTTTCCAATTTGAAAAGTTTTCAAATTCAAATAGCTTTCAAATTCAAATTCGAATAGTTTTACAATTTCCAAAAAGAGTAAAATAGAATAGAAAGTAAAGGAATAGAAGAGAATAGAAAAACAAATAATAGACTAGAAAAGAATATAACAGAAAATAAAAGAATAGAATATAATAGAATAAAAAAGAACAAAATAGAATAGAAAATAAAAGAACAGAATAGACTAGAATATAATAAAAACAAATAGAATAGAATAACATAGAAAGAATATAACCATCTTCTGAAATTCGAATTTCAAATTGAATAAATTTGAATTCAAATACATAAGAAAAGAATAGGATAGAAAAAAAAGAATAGAATAGACTATAATTAGAAATGAATAAAATTTAAAAAAGAATTTAATAGATTAGGATAGAAATAATATAACTATTTCCCAAAATTCAAATAGAATCAATTCAAATTTGAATAAAATAGAAAAGAATTGATTAGAATAGAATAGAAAATAACAGAATAGTATAAACAACAAAAGACACTCACATGAGTGTAGACAGGTAGGCCGCACACCCCATAAAGTAAATGAAAAAATGCAAGAACCCCCTAACGGGGCTTTAAAGCAGCCAATGAGATGCAGGATAAATAGTTGAAAAGATTCAATTTTATTGGTACAAAAAATATGAATAGTATATTAAAAAAGACATTGAGAATAAGTACTGACTGTTAGAGTCAGGACATGAACTGGATATGGCGTACAGTAGCAGCGGACAAATTATACAATTAAAACCAATGCAGGACACAATGTGCCAAAGGGCAACCAATGTATTTTACAAGTGTTGAATCCTTAAAAGTAAGAACAACAGACTAGAATTGACTTTATAACGTCAAAAATCCCACAATAGGTAATTATGCGGCCTGGACAGCTACATTATTTGGTATGCATGTATGGGTTCGTGCTGTTGAGTTTGATGCTATGACTGATACATGTTGACCTTTTTACAGTGGACAACCATCCTCTGAAGAAGACCCGGGAAGGGTCGAAATGCATCAGGATTCACACATACAGCCTTCGTTGTTCCACACACACCGTATTGTATATTGCCCTCATTTATAGGCACTGTCTGTTGTTCTTACTTTTAAGGATTCAACACTTGTAAAATACATTGGTTGCCCTTTGGCACATTGTGTCCTGCATTGGTTTTAATTGTATAATTTGTCCGCTGCTACTGTATGCCATATCCAGTTCATGTCCTGACTCTAACAGTCAGTACTTATTCTCAATGTCTTTTTTAATATACTATTCATATTTTTTGTACCAATAAAATTGAATCTTTTCAACTATTTATCCTGCATCTCATTGGCTGCTTTAAAGCCCCGTTAGGGGGTTCTTGCATTTTTTCAATAATAGAATAGTATAGAAAAAAAAACAGAATAGAATAGAATAGAATAGAATAGAATAGAAAGAATATAACCATCTTCCGACATTTGGATTTTAAATAGAATACATTTTAATAGAAAATAATAGAATAGAAAAGAATAGACAATAAAATACAATAAAGTAGAATAGACAAAAAAAGAATATAATTAAAAAAAACAATAGAATATCTCAGGTGGTGCAGGGAGAAACAATGATATCCTTTGCAGGAATGATAGAACTCTGGAAAATTCAAGGAAGTTATGTATTTAGATATATGCAGCTTGCCCATGCTCTTTCTGGCCAATTTCCTCAAGGTTTTCCGCATTTGATAGAATCAGGATTAGAACAGATAACTAGAAGGAGACTGAAAAAGAAACCACTATCAACTTTATATACTTACTTAGTGAAAACTGCATTATTAGATATAAGTAAGTTACGAGTTGGATGAGAGGTGTCCCAAAATTAGAGGAGGAGAATTGGGAGGAGATATGGGGATTCCCTTTTCAGATAATAGTCTCACTTCGAGACAAGCTCATACAATTCAAGATAATACATAGAATATACTATATACCTCATAGATTATATAGAATGTGCCCATTGAACCCCCAGAATTGTTGGAGATGTGGGTATACTCCATGGGATTTTATGTACAGTTGCAATAAAAAGTATGTGAACTGGATTAGTATGTGATATGGATTTCTGCACAAATTGGTCATAAAATGTGATCTGATCTTCAGCTAAGTCACAACAATAGACAATCACAGTCTGCTTAACCACTTCCCGCCCGGTCAATAGCATATTGACGTCCGGGAAGTGGTTGCGTTATCCTGACTGGGCGTCATATGACGTCTAGCAGGATAACATGCCGGGGCGCGCCCGCGGGGGCGCGCAGCGAGGCGATCGGGGGCGGCGTGTGTCCCTCGGACACATCGCTTCCCCGATCTAGGTAAACAGCCAATTTTATTGGCTGTTTACCCCGTGATCGGCTGTGTCAAAGTCACAGCCGATCACCTGTTACAACAAACTCGGCGGCGCGCTCCGCGCGTGCCGCCGAAGGCATCCAGAGCAGGGATCGAGGAAGGCGAGTGTCCCTTGGACACAGCGCTTCCCCGATCAGGGTAAACAGCCAATGAAATTGGCTGTTTACCATGTGACCGGTTGTGTCCAATCACAGCCGGTCACAAATGTAAACATCGAGTAGCGGTTACCATCTGATCCCTGCTCCCTCCTCACACACCGATCGTGAGAGGAGAAAGCAGGGATCAGTGAGTGAAATCAGTGTCTGTCTGACATTATTTTTTTGTACTGTGCACAACACGGCTCCCACCCAATAAAGAGGACCTGTCACACAGCCCATCTGTCAATCAGCCCATCTGTTAATCAGCCCATCTGTCAACCAGCCCATCTGTCAATCAGCCCATCTGTCACAGGCCCACCGCAATCGGTACCGCCACACAGGCTACCAGTACCGCCATCGGTACCACCACCAGTAACGCCACTAGTACTTCCATCAGGCCCACCATCTATACTGCCACACAGGCCGCTACCAGTATCGCCACTAGTGCCGCCATCTGTACCACCACTACCCGTACCACCGTCAGTTCCGCCATCGGTACCACCACCACCCATACCGCCACCTGTACCGCCATCACCACCACCACCCGTACTGCCATTGGTACCACCACCACCTGTACCGCCATCGGTACCACCACCACCCGTACCGGTACCGCAATCACCACCTGTACTGCCACCACCACCTGTACCGCCACCGGTAGCGCCACCACCACCTATACCGCCATCGGTACCACCACCACCCGTACCGCCACTGGTACTGCCACCACCACCTGTACCGCCATCGGTACCACCACCACCTGTACCGCCACCGGTACTGCAATCACCACCTGTACCGCCAGCACCACCTGTACTGCCATCGGTACCACCACCACCCGTACCGCCACCGGTACTGCCACCACCACCCGTACCGCCATCGGTACCACCACCACCACCCGTACCACCACCACCCATTCCGCCATCTGTACCACCACACAGGCCCGCCACTAATACCTCAATCGGTACCACTACCACCAGCAGTACCATTACACAGGCCCGCCAATAAGCATTGCCATAATGTCCCAAAGGGTTTACACACCTGAGGAGGCATATGAGATTCTTGCCATGTCGGATGATGAGAGCAGCGGGGGAGCTCACATCATCTGGTTCAGAATACGAGCCAGTGGAGGATAGTGGATCAGAGTCCGAGTCCGCGGAGGAAACCGTCCCTCCCAAAAGAATGAGATCATAACCAAGATCAGGACCAAGATCACGAGATCTGCCCACCACCAGCAGCGCCAGATCCCAGGAAGAGGAGCCCAGTACAAGTACTGGAATTACCCGCCCAACCCGAAGAACCCAGCCCCAGTCCTACCTTCTCGATGCCCTGGCAAACCCCTTATGGTTGCCTGCCAACTCAGGATCCGCTATCATCCCCCCTTTCACGGCACAGCCAGGTGTGCAGCCCGACACTACAAATTTTTCTCAATTCGATTATTTTTCTTTATTTTTCCCACAAGATTTTCTGCAGAATATGGTGGATCAAACTAATTTGTATGCATCCCAATTTATTGCTGCCAACCCCAATTCTTCCTACGCCCGCATGTTCCAGTGGCTATGTGTCACACTGGATGAATTTAAATTGTTTTTGGGCCTAACTTTCAATATGGGGCTTACAAAAAAGAACAAAGTCCATGCATATTGGTCCACCAACCCCATCCAACACATGCCCACATATTCCGCTGTCATGTCCAGGACAAGATACGGCATGATTATGCGTTTTCTCCACTTCAATGACAATTCACAGTGCCCTCCCAGAGATCATCCCAACCATGACAAATTGTACAAGATACGCCCCCTAATCAATTCCTTTTCCCAGTGATTTAGAGAAGTTTTCATCCCAGACCAAAAAATTTGTGTGGACGAGTCCCTCATACATTTCACTGGCCGACTGCACTTCAAGCAGTATATACCAAGCAAGAGAGCCAGGTATGGGCTGAAGTTAAATAAATTATGCGATCGAGCCACTGGATATGTCTTCACATTCCGGATCTACGAAGGCAAAGACTCCCAGCTCCAGCCCCGTGGCTGCCCCACATATATTGGAACCAGTGGGGAAATTGTCTAGGAGCTGGCATACCCCCTGTTTGACAAAGGACACCATTTATATGTCGACAACTATTATACCAGCCTGCCCCTTTTTTGTCACCTTTATAGTAAAAAAAACCCCAGCCTGTGGTACCTTCAAAAAAAAACGTAAGGGATTCCCACAAAATCTGTTGGCAAAAAAATTACAAAACGGAGAATCGGCATTCATGAGGAACTAGGAGGTGTTGGCCATGAAGTGGAGGGACAAGAAAGATGTCCACATCCTCTCTACCATCCACAATGACACCGTGGTGGAGATCCAAAGATGACGCGGCCCCATTGTAAAGCCCGAATGTGTCCACGACTACAATATGTATATGGGGGGGGGTGGATTTCAACGATCAGATGCTACAGCCCTATTTATCAAACAGAAAGTCCCGTTACTGGTACAAGAAAGTTGCCTTTCACCTGTTTCACATGGCCCTTTTTAATTAGTTTGTCTGCTACCAAAGAGCAACTCAAAACCAACAAGTCACCTACCTCAAGTATATTGAAGATATCGTCACTGCCCTCATTTACCAACAAGGTCTCGCCCCAGGAAGCATTCGCTCGGATAATGTGAGTCGACTTCACGAGCAACACTTTCCCTATAGCATTCCCCCCACAGAATCTGGAAGAAGACACCAATTGAAATGCCGTGTATGCAGCAGAGGAGGAGTAAGAAGAGATTCCAGCTATTATTGTCCCCAATGTCCCTCCCAACCTGGCCTGTGCATCGGAGATTGCTTCAAAAATTATCATACATCCATCCAATATTAGTTCCCTGTATTATTACCAGACTGCCATTTCCCCATTTGCCTGCTACCATGTTAATTAACTGACCCTGGCCTGTTTACCGACAATGTCTTTGCTTGTCGATTTAAACCACGTTTCTGACTTCCACGTGCACCAACCTCAGCCTGTTTACCGACGATGCCTCTGCCTGCCGATTTAAACAACGTTTCTGACTTCCACGTGCACCGACCTTGGCTTGTTAATCGACCATGTTTTTGCCTGCCACTTGGACTGATCTTTTGGCCATCTACTTTAGTACACAGGGGTCTCACATATGTGAGGGGCTTCAGAATAGCGTTCTGAGTAGAGAAAAACAGTTTTTCGTTTTCTGTGCTCCCAGAACAGTGTCTGGTTGCCCGGAGGCTTCAAAGCGATTTGGGTGGGAGAAGCCTCTACCCCTGTCCCCCTGGCCCTAAGCTTGATGGTCCTTCCTGCTGCCTGGACCAATACTTTGGCTGTGCTGACCATATTGCTGCCTGTAAAGACCCATGACATTATCGACCATGTTTCTTCCTGCTGTTTGGACCAATACTTTGGCTGTGTTGACCATATATCTGCCTCTACTGACTTTGGACAGTATCTCTGCCGGGACACCTCTGCCTGCTACCTGGACCTGTGCTTTGGCTGTGCTTTGGCTGTGCTCTGGCTGTGCTGACAGTATCTCTGCCTGTACGAACTATGGACAGTATTCCTGCCTGCTGCCTGAATGATTGCTTTTGCTGTCGCTGACCTCATTCCTGCCTGCTGCCTGGACCGATGCTCTCCTCTGTGGACCACTGCACTTCTAAAACCACAGGTAATCTTTTATTATTTGGTATGTACCTGCTATGTGTTAGAAATATGAAGGGCCTTCAAAAATGTGATCGGTAATTCAGAAAATGATATGTGTAATTAATGCTGCTAGAATGCCTGGAGGTGCTACTTGGATTTTGGGCCTCTGTATGTGGCCAGGCTGTGTAAAAGTCTCAAACATGTGGTATCGCCATACTCAGGAGAAGTAGCAGAATGTATTTTGGGGTGTCATTTTTGCTATGTACATGCTATGAGTTATAAATATCTTATAAAGGGACAACTTTGTGTAAAAAAAATGCATTTTCATTTTTTTTCCACATTTTCCAAAAACTTCTGGAAAAAAATGAACCATTCAAAAGACTCATTATGCCTCACAGATTATACGTTGGGGTGTGTGCTTTCCAAAATGGGTTCATTTTGTGGATAATTCCATTGTTCTGGTGCTCCAGGGCCTTCAAATTGTAATAGGTGGTTGAGAAAGGATATGTGCAATTTATGCTTGTAAAACGCATGAAAGTGCTTCTTCAATGTTGGGCCTTTGTATGTGGCCAGGCTGTGTAAAAGCCTCACACATGTGGTATCGCCATACTCAGGAGGAGTAGAGGAATGCATTTTGGGTTGTCATTTTTGCTATGTACATGCTATGTGTTAGAAATATCTTATAAATGGACAACTTTGTGTAAAAAAAAATGCATTTTCATTTTTTTTCCACTTTTTTCAAAACCTTCTGGAAAAAAAATGAACCGTTCAAAAGACTCATTATGCCTCACAGATTATACGTTGGGGTGTGTGCTTTCCAAAATGGGTTAATTTTGTGGATAATTCCATTGTTCTGGTGCTCCAGGGCCTTCAAAACTGTAATAGGTGGTTGAGAAAGGATATGTGCAATTTATGCTTGTAAAACGCATGAAAGTGCTACTTCAATGTTGGGCCTTTGTATGTGGCCAGGCTGTGTAAAATTCTCACACATGTGGTATCGCCATACACAGGAGGAGTAGAGGAATGCATTTTGGGGTGTCATTTTTGCTATATGCATGCTATGTGTTAGAAATATAAACGGACAACTTTGTGTAAAAAAAATGCATTTTAATTTTTTTTCCACATTTTCCAAAAACTTCTGGAAAAAAATGAACCGTTCAAAAAACTCATTATGCCTCATAGATTATATGTTGGGGTGTGTGCTTTCCAAAATGGGGTTATTTTGTGGACAATTCAATTGTCCTGGTGCTCCAGCGCCTTCAAAAGTGTTATGCCCCGTACACACGGTCGGATTTTCCGATGGAAAATGTCCGATCGGAGCGTGTTGTCGGAAATTCCGACCGTGTGTGGGCTCCATCGGACATTTTCCATCAGATTTTCTGACACACAAAGTTGGACAGCAGGAGATAAAATTTTCCGACAACAAAATCCGTTGTCGGAAATTCCGATCGTGTGTACACAAATCCGACGGACAAAGTGCCACGATATGCTCAGAATAAATAAAGAGATGAAAGCTATTGGCCACTGCCCCGTTTATAGTCCCGACGTACGTGTTTTACGTCACCGCGTTTAGAACGATCGGATTTTCCGACAACTTTGTGTGACCGTGTGTATGCAAGACAAGTTTGAGCCAACATCCGTCGGAAAAAATCCTAGGATTTTGTTGTCGGAATGTCCGAACAAAGTCCGACCGTGTGTACGGGGCATAATAGGTGGTTGAGAAAGGATATGTGCAATTTATGCTTGTAGAAAGCCTGAAAGTGCTACTTCAGTGTTGGCCCTTTGTATGTGGCCAGGCTGTGTAAAAGTCTCACACATGTGGTATCGCTATACTCAGAAGGAGTAGCAGAATGTATTTTGGGGTGTAGTTGCAATTATGCATATGCTGTGTGAGAGAAATAACCTGTTAATATGACCAGTTTGTGTAAACAAACAAAAAAAAAAATCTTAATTTTCCCAAGAATTGTGGGAAAAAATTACAGCTTCAAAAAACACAACATGCCTCTTAGTAAATACATTGGACTGTCTACTTTCCAAAAAGGGGTCATTTGGGGGGTATTTGTACATTCCTGGCTTGTTAGTGTCTCAAGAAATATGATAGGCCTTCAGGTGAGATAGTACATCAGGTGTGATCAATTTTCAGTGATTGGCACCATAGTTTGTAGACTCTATAACTTTCACAAAGACCAAATAATATACATTAATTAGGGTTATTTTTACCAAAGCTATGTAGCAGTATAAATTTTGGCACAAATTTATGAAGAAAAATGCCTTGTTTGCAAAATTTTACAATAGAAACTAAAAAAAAGTATGTTTTTTTCAAAATTTTCGCTTTTTTTTTTGCTTATATCGCAAAAAATGAAAAACCCAGTGGTGATTAAATACCACCAAAAGAAAGCTCTATTTGTGAGAAGAAAATGATAAACATTTTGTTTGGATACAGTGTAGCATGACTGAGTAATTGTCATTCAAAATGTGAGAGCGCTGAAAGCTGAAAATTGATCTGGGCGGGAAGGTGCATAAGTGCCTGGTATTGAAGTGGTTAAACTAATAACACACAAAGAATTAAATGTTACCATGTTTTTATTGAACACACCATGTAAACATTCACAGTGCAGGTAGAAAAAGTATGTGAACCCCTAGACTAACGAGATCTCCAAGAGCTAATTGAAGTTAGGTGTCAGCTAACTGGAGTCGAATCAATGAGATGAGATTAGAGGTGTTGGTTACAGCTGCCCTGCCCTATAAAAAACACACACCAGTTCTGGGTTTGCTTTTCACAAGAAGCATTGCCTGATGTGAATGATGCCTCGCACAAAAGAGCTCTCAGAAGACCTACGATTAAGAACTGTTGACTTGCGTAAAGCTGGAAAGGATTATAAAAGTATCTCCAAAAGCCTTGCTGTTCATCAGTCCACAGTAAGACGAATTGTCTATAAATGGAGAAAGTTCAGCACTGCTGCTACTCTCCTTAGGAGTGGGCGTCCTGTAAAGATGACTGCAAGAGCACAGCGCAGACTGCTCAATGAGGTGAAGCAGAATCCTAGAGTGTCAGCTAAAGACTTCCAAAAATCTCTGGTATATGCTAACATCCCTGTTAGCGAATCTATGATAAGTAAAACACTAAACAAGAATGGATTTCATGGGAGGATAGCACAGAGGAAGCCACTGCTGTCCAAAAAAAACATTGCTGCACGTTTACAGTTTGCACAAGAGCACCTGGATGTTCCACAGCAGTACTGGCAAAATATTCTGTGGACAGATGAAACCAAAGTTGAGTTGTTTGGAAGAAACACACAACACTATGTGTGGAGAAAAAGAGGCACAGCACACCAACATCAAAACCTCATCCCAGCTGTGAAGTATGGTGGCGGGGGCATCATGGTTTGGTGCTGCTTTGCTGCGTCTGGGCCTGGACGGATTGCTATCATCGAAGTAAAAATGAATTTCCAAGTTTATCAAGACTTTTTGCAGGAGAACTTAAGGCCATCTGTCCACCAGCTGAAGCTCAACAGAAGATGGGTGTTGCAACAGGACAACGACCCTAAGCATAGAAGTAAATCAACAACAGAATGGTTTAAACAAAAGAAAATATGCCTTCTGGAGTGGCCCAGTCAGAGTCCTGACCTCAACCCGATTGAGATGCTGTGGCATGACCTCAAGAAAGCAATTCACACCAGGCATCCCAAGAATATTGCTGAACTAAAACAGTTCTGTAAAGAGGAATGGACAAGAATTACTCCTGACCATGTACACGTCTGATCTGCAACTACAGGAAACATTTGGTTGAAGTTATTGCTGCCAATTAGGTTCAACCAGTTATTAAATCCAAGGGTTCACATACTTTTTCCACCTGCACTGTGAATGTTTACATGGTGTGTTCAATAAAAACATGGTAACATTTAATTATTTGTGTGTTATTAGTTTAAAGAGGGAGTCCACCTACATCAACTAAAAAAAAAATATTAAAAGCCAGCAGCTACAAATACTGCAGCTGCTGACTTTTAATACATGGCCACTTACCTGTCCCAGGGTCCAGCGATGTCGGCAGCCGACGCCGATAACCCGCTCGATTCTCGGCAGCTGCCGCCGCCATCCTAGGTGAGGGAATCAGGAAGTGAAGCGTTGCGGCTTCACTTCCCGGTTCCCTACTGCGCATGTGCGAGTCGCGCTGCACATCGTAACTGGTCCCCGCTATCTCCTGGGAACTGTGTGTTTCCCAGGAGACAGCGCAGAGGGACAGGAAGAGGCATAGACTCCCACGGGAGTCTTAGACAGGTATCTGCACCCCCCTCCCCCCTGAAAGGTGCCAAATGTGACACCAGAGGGGAGGAGGGTTCCGAAAAGCGGAAGTTCCATTGTTGTGTGGAACTCCGCTTTAAGCAGGCTGTGATTGTCTATTGTTGTGACTTAGATGAAGATCAGATCACATTTTATGACCAATTTGTGCAGAAATCCATATCATTCCAAAAGGGTTCACATACTTTTTATTGTAACTGTACATACACTGGTCTTGTCCCGCTATAGCGGTATTTTGGAGAGAGGTTATAAGGGTAATCGTTACAGTTACATCAGTTGCTTTAGAACAGGATGCAGAGATTTGTCTTTTGGGTCTGGTAGAAAATAATATCTCCACTAGGGCAAAGAGAACACAAGTAAGTCTGTTGCTTTTCTGTGCGAGAAAAGCAATAGTACTGAATTGGAAAAAAACAGAAGCTCCCTCATTAGCCTTTTGGAAACATTTAGTAAATGACAACTTGCCACTGTATAGAGAAACATATTGTAATAGAAGATGTGAAGAAAAATATGAGAGAGTTTGGGCAAGCTGGATAGTAGAACCCACAACGGCTTTTGGGAAACCCAAAGAGTGAACAGCTGGAATAACAAGAAAGAAAAGTGAAGGGGAACAACAAACCACATCATCAACACCCAGGTTTAGGGGGAAGAATGAATGGTTTTTATTTGTTGTAATTATTATTAAGAAATTATATGTGAAAGCTCCTGCGAGAGTGGGAAAGTTGAAGATTGAAAGTACATGTTGTGATATGTTTACTATTGGAAAATTAAAGAGTAAGAGATTTAGGGAAAAAAACAATAGAATAGAATATATTAGAATAGAAAAAAATATAACCATTTCCCAAAATTCAAATAGAATCAATTTGAATTTGAGTAGAATAGATTAGAATAGGAAGATGATTATATTCATTCTATTGTATTCTATTCTGTTTTTCTATATTATTGTGTTTTTTCTATTCTATTCTACTCTATTCTTTTCTATTCTATTCAAACTTGAATTGATACTATTTGACTTTTGGAAAATGGTTATATTCTTTCTATTCTATTGTGTTGTTTTTTTTAACTCTATTGTTTTCTATCATATTCAAATTTCAGAAGATGGTTATCTTTCTATTTTATTCATTTGTGTTTATTCTTTTCTATTCCTTTCTATTCTATATTGTTTTTTTATTTTCTATCCTATTTTGTTCTTGTTTACTCTATTATATTCTATTCTTATTTTCTTTTATATTCTTTTCGATTCTAATCATTTTTTTCTATTCTATTCCTTTATTTTTTATTTTATTTTTCGAATTCGAAAATTATTCAAATTTGATTCAAAAACTTTTCGAATCGATCCGAAAACAAATAAACAAAACGAATTCCAAAAAAACGAATTAAACGAATTAAACAAATTTAACTAAACTAATTTATGTAAATAACGAATTGAAATGAAACAAAACACATTTTTTCGTTCTGCACATGTCTAATAGTTGGACAGATTGAGGTAGATTGTTCCAGAGGATGGGAGAGTCTCTGGAGAAGTCCTGGAGGCGAGCATAGGATGAGGTGACAAGGGAGATCAAATCCTTAAATATAAGTGAACCCAATCACTAAAATTTCATATGAGTGTAGCACCCTCCCAGGCAAGTGCTAAGATAGTTAGATAAGTGTTAAAGTGTGTTTTTGATAGGTAAATTTAGTTGTCACATTGTAGGCAGTGTGGCTTTAAATGTTGGTTAAGGTAAAAGCATAGTTTTATCCAGTGAAACTGGGATTGTTTAGTTAGGCCTGCTCTGTGTGCTCTGCTGCTGCCAGTCTGCTGGATAGCACCCTCTATATCCAGGCAACTTGAGAAGTTTCTGGATGACAAGTGTGGAGCTACGCAGATGGCAGCATGAATATTGATACAGCCCCAGCCTATCCCAGAGAGGCAAGCTCTGAATGCATGCTGGGAGAATGTATTTATTCTTAGAGCACATAGAGCTCTGGGTCTGAAGGCATTTATACTCTTGCAGTGCTTGCAGTAACTTTCATTCATCCAGGTGTGTCAGAGGGTGTTTTTGGAGTTGAGGTGCAGAACAGAGAACCCAAATGAATTAGCAAGTCATGCGGGGTAGCACTACACATGTCTTATTACTGCTAGTACACTGCATAGTCTGAAGTCTTCTTATCAGCAATACAGTATACTGGAGGTAATAAGACATGACTCAAATACTTTTATACTAGGTAATCCTGTATGAATTTTCTTTATGTTTCTGACCTTTTTGTTATCAGAAATTACTTCCCTATAACCAGGGAGAATTGTACAATAAGAACAGTTTATCATTTTTTCCTATAGATATATTTTAATAGAACTACTAAGTGAACTTTTAACACTAGCTACCTTACTTAATATTGCAGTAAACCACTGCAAACAGTGTCCAAATTGGTAAAATAAGCATATGTAAAAACTGCTTTTTGCACTACCTTATTAACCATTTGAAGAATGTCATGTGAGGCCCCTTCCTGTCCAGGCCTTTTTTCAGTTTTCATCATTCTGACAATTTTTTGGCCATGCAACACTATACCCAAATAATTTTTACATCATTTTTTGAGACAGAGCTTTTTTGGTGGTATTTAATCACTGCTGGTCTTTTTTCCTTACAATAGTAAAAATTAAAAAAACCCAAACAATTTCCTATTTCCTTAGTTTCTGCTGTAAAACTTTGCAAATAGATAAACTTTCCTACATTTTTTCATAATAATTTCTTTTGTAAATGTAGGCCAAATGTATTCTGCTACATCTCTTCAGTAAAAAAAACAAAAAAAAAAGAAGAAAGAAATATATATTATCTAGTCTGTGTGAACGCTTTATAGAGTCTACAAACGATGGTTTATAAATATTTGAATTTTATCAACCCTGATGTTCTGGCTGACTATTTTATTTCTTGAGGCCTTAAAACATAATCTTTTGCCACAATGTTTGTGAAAAAAGTAGAAAGTAATACAGTTTGATTTTATTTCACGAAGTTGTCATTGTTATTTCTCACATACAGCATGGGCATACCTACAATTACACCCCAAAACACATTCTTCTACAAAGGGTATAAATAATGTGTCTGATTTTTTGACCACCTATCACACTTCTTGAGGCACTGAAATCCCAGAACTGGAGAAACACCCACAAAATTAACACATTTTGCAGAATTTTTTTTACACACAGCTGTCATTTAATAAAATATTTCTCACACACAGCATGGGCATATTTAGAATAACACCCTAAAACGCTCTCTGCTATTTCTCCCAAGTATGGGAATACCACAAACTTTTTTGAAGCCTAGCTGCATGGAGGGTTTCCGAAATTCAAGGGGCATCTTAAAGCTTTCAAGGAGCATAAATTAGGCATCTAATTTTCCTAACAACCTCTCACATGTTTTTGGAGGCTCTGGAGTGCCAGGGCAGTAGAAACACCAACAAAATAACACATTTTGGAGAGTAAACAGAGGCATTATGAAGATTTCATTATTCATTAACTTTCGGAAAATGCACAAAGTTGTAAATGAATAAGGTATTTCATACTACACAGCATGGGCATACTTAGGATTACACCCCAAAACATATTCTGCTAGTCCTCTCAAGTATCGAGACACCCCATATATGAGACTTTTTGGAGCTTAGTTGCATAGATAGGCCCAAAAGCCAAGAAGCACCTTTGAGCGTTTTAGGAGCAAAATGTACACATCTAATTTGCCGATTATCTATCACATTTTGGAAGCCAGGACAAAAGAAACACGCACAAAATACCACATTTGAAAAAGCATACACTCTAAAGTATTTTTAATGGGCTTATTTAGTCTCTTGAATATTTCATTGCCACACACTTTTGGAAAAATATATAAAATAAAATTATTTTTTATTTTTTTTACACAAAGTTGTCAATTAATATGATATTCCTAACACACAGTATGGGTATATTTAGAATTACACCCCAAAACACATTCTGCTACTCCTGAATATGGGAGTACAACATATATGAAACCTTTTCTCAGTTTAGGCATATAGAAGGGCTGTTACGTACCTAGTCTGAGGCTGATTTGACAAGAGGGCTTCCCTTGGGGCTAAGTGCAAAGCACCCCTGAAGGAAAAAACAGGGAGTGCAAGGCTCAAAGAAGCACAAGTACCGTTTAGGTAGATCTGCTGGAAGCTGCTTGCAGCAGAGCGGAACTGGTTAGATGTCAGCTGGTCTATCAGGACAGATGGCAGGACCTCCTTAGCCGCAGGCGTGTAGCAGAACCAGGGCAGCAACCACAAGCAAGGTGGCATCCGAGGAAGAAGCAGGAACAGGCTAGTAGGACCGGACTGAAGAGGTGTAGTCAGGATGGGAGCCAAAGTTTTACACAGGATGGCAAGCCAGGGAATAGGTAGAAGGATAAGCAAGCGCAAGCTAGGGTCATGCACGGTCAAGCAAAAGAAGCAGAGTCCTTAGAGCAGGGGTGTCCAAACTTTTTTCAAAGTGGGCCAGATTTGATGAAGTGAACATGCGTGAGGGCCGACCATTTTGCCTGACATTCTTTGAACCATTAAAATTCGGTCTAAGTGTGTTCGTTTGAGCACTAATACACTGCCCAACAAGAAATCTCTTGCCTTTTTGGCTGTGTGTGAGTAAAGAAATGACTTCCGGCGTGTTATTTGGATATACCGTATTTATTGGCGTATAACACGCACCTTCACTTCAAGAGGGAAGTTTCAGAAAAAAAACGTAAATTTTAAATAAAGAACCGTAAAGCAAAATAAGGGTCAGTTCCCATCTGCAGCCATCAGTGCAGCACCCCCATTTCCATCAGTGCAGCACCCCTATTGCCAGGAATGCAGCATCCCCATTGCCAGCAATGCAGCACCCACCATTGCTAGGAATGCAGCACCAAGTATTGCCAGGAATGCAGCACCCACTATTGTCAGCAATGCAGCACCCAGTATTGCCAGGAATGCAACACCCACCATTTCCAGGATTGCAGCACCCCATTGCCAGGAATGTAGCACCCAATATTGCCAGGAATGCAGCACCCACCATTGACAGGAATGCAGCACCCACCATTGCCAGGAATGCAGCACCACCATTGCCAGGAATGAAGCACCCACCGTTGCCAGGAATTCAGCACCCCCATTGCCAGGAATGCAGCACCCAGTATTGCCAGGAATGCAGCACCTACCATTGCCAGGAATGCAGCACGCACCATTACCAGGAATGCAGCACCCAGTATTGCCAGGAATTCAGCACCCACCATTGCCAGGAAGGCAGCACCCACTACTGCCAGGAAGGCAGCACCCACCATTGCCAGGAATGCAGACTCACCATTGCTATCATTGCAGCCTGATTGATGCCCATCCATCTGCAGCCTCAGAGGGGACAGGGAGGGGGCAGGACAAGCGCCAAAAGATTAAATACAGGAAAAACTCCAGCCTCTTTAATAGAAAGTCCCGCCCCCTTTGATGGTCAGAACAGCCGTCTAATGGCATCGCTGGAGACGGGAGTTCCTATTACAGAGACTGCCGTGTAAACAGGAAATACTCCTGTGTGTACGGCACTCATCCCGTCTCCTCCCTGTCCCCTCCAAGGCAGCCAGAATATATATCTTTTGTGGTCCCGGTGCTGGGAGATCGTTGAGGGCCACAAAAGTTATATATGTCCAGATAACCAGGCGGCCATTCAAAACCGGAGCGGAGGCCGGACTTTGGACATGCCTGCCTTAGAGCAAGCCAGACTAAAAACCAGGGATCAGGCAACAGAGATGTCCAGAGGCAAGCTGGGTCGGTAAGAGGTAACCCAAGAATACAGGAAATACAGGAGCAAGGAGTACTGGTAGCTGAACATCATCCAGCAAAGCCTTAGTGCAGCCACTGACCTTATACTAAATAGGGCATTTGGCACCAGGTCTAGCAGCAGGTGTGCGTAAACGTGCGCCAGTGTGAACGTGCGTCAGTGTGAACATTTGTGCTCACGCGCATTATTGTGAACGTATGCACTTTTGTGCACATGCACGCATTTCTGAGCAAGCGAGCATGACCATGTAAAGTATCAGCAACAATGCCAAGTCTTTTCCTCAGCACTTGCTCATTTTTATTTTTCTGTCACCTTTTCAGCACATGCTCATTTTTATTCTGAATAGCACCCTGACAAGGGCCCAAAATCCCAGAAGCACCTTCAGGCTTTCAAAGGGCATATCTTATGCATCTATTTTCCTACCTATCACATTTTTTAAGGCCATGGAACATCAGGTCAGTAGTAACACCCACAAAATGACCGCATTTTGCAGAGTAAATACCCCAAGGTCTAACAGGCATAGTGAGTCTTTTTTACAAATATTTGGGAAATGCAGAAAGAATTTTTTTTTTCCCCCAAAGTTATAATTTAAAAAAAAAAGTATGGCTTTTGAAAAAAATAAAGATATATACTCACCTAGGTCCCCCCCCCTCATCTGTCCCCCGCTGGCTCTGCACTGAGAACTGAGCATTTAAACACTGCTGATTGCTCAGTTCTCCCCTCCGTTCTGAGCAGAGAGTGATAACTGTCAGTTACCAGCTGTCTGCCCTGCCCCTACAGTGCTGACTGTAGCTCTGGGTTGTGGAGGGGGTGGCAGTGGCTGGCGCAGGCTCTCAGCGGCTCACCTGCGCTAGGTGCTAGAGTTCAGAGCCTGGACTGGCTGAGTGACATCAGCCAACAGTAGGCTTTTGTCCACTGTCAGCTGAAAACAGGTCACAGAAGGGCAGAAGAAAACTGCCCTCCTGTGATTCCCAGCAGGAGTATAGCCAAAAAAGCTTTGACTTTACTTCTCCTTTAATAGGATATTTCTCACACATAACTTGGCCATACTTAGCATTTTACTCCAAAACACACTCTGCTACTTCTCCTAAGTAGCAGACACATACCATATATGTGAGGCTTTTTCAGTGTTTGAACAAATTATCTACTAGACATTGTGGGGTTGATTTACTAATGTAGCACCCTCTAGTGTGCTACTAGTGTCAGAGTAGGTAAAAGCATATTCTGACTCATGTTTGAACACTGTGAGTCTGTAATTGGGTCAGGGTTACTAGAGTTCAGGGCAGCATGACTCATACAGGCAGCTCTCTGGTGCCGCCTCCCAGTTCTGGAATTATTATTATTATTATACGGGATTTATATAGCGCCAACAGTTTACGTAGCGCTTTACAACTTGAGGGTAGACAGTACAAATACAATACACTTTAATACAGTAGGAATCAGAGGGCCCTGCTCCTTAGAGCTTACAATCTAAGAGGGAAGGTCAAGAGATACAAGAGGTAATAACTGTGGGTGATGTGTTGATTGAGAAGATAAATGTAGTTGTTAGGTGGGGGCCAGATAGGCTTCTCTGAAGAGATGAGTTTTCAGGGATCATCTGAAAGTGGATAAAGTAGGAGAAAATCGGACGGATTGGGGTAGAGCATTCCAGAGGATGGGAGAGGCTCTGGAGAAGTCCTGAAGGCGAGCATGGGATGAGGTGACAAGGAAGTTTGAGAGTAGGAGGTCTTGGGAGGAGCGAAGAGAATGATTAAGTTGGTATTTTGTGACTAGGTTAGAGATGTAGCTGGGGGCCAGATTGTGGATGGCTTTGTAAGTTATAGTTGGTATCTTGAATTTAATTCGGTGACTGAGTGGCAGCCAATGGAGGGATTGGCAGAAGGGTGTAGCAGACGCTGAGCGGTTTGTGAGGTGGATGAGCCTGGCAGCAGTGTTCATGATGGACTGAAGTGGGGATAGCCTATTTAGAGGTAAAAAAATGAGGAGGGAGTTGCAGTAGTCGAGGCGGGAGATGACCAGGGATTGGATTAGAAGCTTTGTGGTGACATTGGTTAGGAAGGGGCGTATCTTGGAGTTGGCCTTGTTAACATGTTCCTTTGTTGGAGAATGTTCTGGAAGCTATAGGGCAGAGGATAGGAGGGTTGTCCTGCATATAATCCCCAGGAAGTGGGCCTGGCAGAGGACTAAGTGAGCCTTTACATAGGCATGGGTCATGCTGGGCTAGGAGTTGGGTGGGAGATGGAGATGCAGTGTTGAGGGAGACTGTTGGTGGGCCTTGAGAAATCTCTGCCGGGGAAGGGGCTCTACCTTGGGCCGGGGTCTGGTGGCTGGCCTGGAAGGATCTTACCACAGGAGAAGTTGGAGGAGTTTTCCTGAGAGACAGTGGGAACAAGGAGGGAGGAGAGAGTGAGTACTACAGCACGGTGCATTTTCTTTTAAGGGGAGAGACTGCCACATGTAGCAGGTCTTCCTTGAAGACAGCGGTATGCTTAAGTCTTCTATCCTTGCCCTGGCAGATCTCTAGAGTATCAGTCAGGTAGACTGGTGAAGAGAAGCAAGGTGGGCTGGTAAAGACGCAGTCAGGTGGGCTAACATTTCACACAGAAGTAGAACTAGGACCAGTGTCTACAGCGGAGTGGAGGTACCAGGAAGCAGATCACACCACATTGTGCTACTTCAAAAAAAGGGCTTCAGGAAAGAAAATCTCTCTATTGCCTCATCGACACAGTCAGTGTTGATGGGGAATCCCTCCCACAGAACTATTGTGTTCTCCTGGTGGGCAATAATCGCTTGAAAAATCTGACATGCTGGTTGTACCCAAGTTGATTGATCGATCAATTTGGGTACAATCAGCCTGCCCATACATAGTTTGAATCTCGGCTGGTCCCTGCTGAACCGGCGAAGATTCAAACCGTCTATGGCGAGCTTTAGTGTTGCGCCATTTATAGCAATCCCTGTACCTATAAGCCAAGCAAGTCTAGTATACTGGTGCATGGCTGCTTCTAGAATTGCCAAGTTCACTGGCCAAGAAGTAAAAGAGACTGAACGAAGAGTGAATAAAAAGGTTTCTGTGGTTCCAGGAGTGTTGTTGTTAGCAGGGAATGGCTGAGACTGGTGTCGTGTGGGAGCGTAGTTGATCGGATGTATAGATGGGTCAGTTCCGGCAGCAGCAAGATACATTGTTAATAAACAGGCAAAGAAATGGTCCAGGCAGCAGGCAGAATCGTGGTCAATAAACAGACGAGGGTCAGTATAGGTGGTAGGCAACACTACATTGGTGTAGTGGAGATCCAGGTACCCTGGTGCTGGGTGGATGGTGACTCTGGTGATATTGTACCGATGTGGCGGTGATCAGGGACACTGTTGATGGCTGCTCTGGTGACACTGTCACTGGTGTGGCTGTGATCAGGAACACTGTTAATGGCTCCATTTATTGATGACACTGTACTGGAATGGCAGCAATCAGGGGCACTGTGGCTGACTGCACTGGTATGGTAACACTGTACTGGTGTGGCTAGTGATCAGAGACATTGGCTGGCTGCATGTGCATACAGTGTCGATTAGCTGTGGCAAATCACAGCTAATCAACATAGTGGATGAATGAATGGATGAAAAAATGGTAGTTTATAACAGTGATGATACTATGGCAACACTGTATTGCTCTGGTCACAATATGTAAAAATGAATTGTTAAAAAAAAAAAAAAAAAAAAAGAAGAAGAAAAATGTAATAAAAAGGAAAGAAATTATTTAAAATATTTAATTTTATTTTTTTTACATACTGTCACCAGTCAGTGACCTTGATCACCACCACACCAGTTATCTGATGGCATTGTACTGTACTGGTGACAGTATTTTTTAAAAAATTGTGAAATTTTTTTTTTTTTTTAATTTCTTCATCTTCCAAAAAATTGTGACAAAAAAATTACAACTTCAGAAAACTTGCCATGCCTCTTACTAAATACCTTGGAGTGTGCTTTCAAAAAAGGGGTTATTTGTACTGTCCTGGCATTTTTCGGGCCTCAAGAAATCGCAGGGATAGAGAGGGTAAAAAAGGGGGAGGGGTATGCCTGTATATCAAGAATAATGTACAAGTAAATGTGAGAGATGACATCACTAAGTGAGCTAGGGAGGAGGTGGAATCCTTATGGGTAGGGCTCCAAAGGGAGGAAACTAAGTGGAAAGTAATACTGGGAGTATGCTATAGGCCCCCTAGCCTGGGGGAGGAGGGGGAGACGGAACTCCTATCACAATTTGGATTAGCGGCAAGGATGGGAAGTGTCATCATAATGGGGGATTTTAATTATCCAAACATAGACTGGGCGGAAGAAACCACGCATTTGTCTAAGGCTCGCCAGTTCCGAAATGTCTTGCAGGACAATTTCATGGGTTAAATGGTTGAAGCGCCAACTAGAAACAAAGCCTTACTAGACCTATTGATAACCAACAACACAGACCTGATCACGGATGTGGAAATACAGGGCAATGTAGAAAATAGTAATCACAGGTCAATTAGCTTCAATATAAATCACACAAATAGGAAACATAAGGTGAATACAAAGACACTGAATTTCAAAAGAGCCAACTTCCCTAAACTACGAACCTTGCTAGAAGATATAAATTGGGATAAAATCTTAGGAACAAAGAACACGGAGGAGAGATGGGTTTGCATTAAAAGCGGAGGAAGGAGGAGGGGGGCCGAATGAGGCCTTTTATTGTCCAGTCACAGGCTTTGCCACATTAGTGGCTTAGCTGCACTAAAAACTATAGGATCAAAGTTCCTTACAAAATGAAATTTACCATGATGGAGGATTTAAGGAGGACACAATGAAACAAAAAGATCCTAGACTTTATTTATTAAACACTTGCGGACAGCCCACCATACATTTACTGCGGCAGGGCAGCCACTCTGCGCCAGATCATATAAATAGTAGGTGATCTGACACATCTGGGTCGTGCGTGCGTGCCAATGGCGAACCACTCCCACTATGATTCTACTCAGTGGGAGCCCAGCAGCGGGTACGGCGGGCTCGATGTCCACCTTTACCCACAGATTATACAGGGCACAGGCAGAACGACAATCTGCCTATGTAAACAAGGTTGTCATTCTGTCAGAAGGAAAGCACTGATCCTGTGTTTCTGCTAAACAGGAAAATGGATCCCACAGTGAGTAAGCACAACCTAGGCAGACAGTTAACCCTTTGATCCCCTCTGATGTTAACCCCTTCCCTGCCAGTGTCATTAATACAGTGACAGTGCATATTTTTTAGCACTGATCACTGTATTAGTGTCACTGGTCCTCAAAAAGTCAGATTTGACCACCGTAATACTGCAGTCCCATTATAAGTCGCTGATCACCGCCATTACTGGTAAAAAAAAGAAAAGTTTTTTTTTACCAAAAGAGAATACACATTGGCATAAACTGATAAAGAAGTTTAATTTCTTTAATTTTTTTATCGGGTATGTTTTATAGCTGAAAGTAAAAAATATTGTTTTTTTTTTTAAATTGTCAGTCTTTTTTTGTTTATAGTGAAAAGGTGATCAAATACCACCAAAAGAAAGCTCTATTTGTGGGGAAAAAGGATAAAAATGTTATGTGGCAGACCATGTGCGGCGGCTCCTAAGATGGCCGCGTAGACCAGGAGTTTCACTCTGCTCCGACAGATAAGCGCCCATACAGACACACAACCAGCCTTAGCACCCGCGAAAATAGCAGCCCTGGAGGGACAACAGGTATCGCCTCATGTCAGCGGGACCTGTCCGTAGGTCCCCAAAGGCACAGATTTCCCAAGTTGTAGATTCTCCTCAGGGATCCAAGATGGCGACCCAGCCTCCTGCACAGGATAAACAGGGTAACTATGCACATAGCACAGCTCCGTATTCCCTTCACTTCAGCCCTCTCCTAAGAGCACCAGAGGGTATCCACCAAATAGGGGCTGCCTCACTGGCATCCACGGAATCCTTAATAGGACACACAATGGAGGATTTCATATTATCCCCTATGGAAGAAAGCTCCATACTTCCACAGTTGAGGGAGGCCCATCACACCCTCCAGCTTAAACTGCCCTTATATATATAATATTGTGAACATATTCTCCAGATTCTCAGACATGTTGAGCATTGGACTGTCCCAAACCGCCACCAAAATTGCAGGGGACATTAATGCTGAACTCCAGACCTTAGGATCCCGCATAGAAATAATTGGATCACACCTGGACACCACTTTTACCATAACCAATCAAAACACAGATCGCATACAGGATCTTCAAGACCAGCTCAAGATGGCCATATCCAAGATAGACGACCTCGAGAATAGATCTCGCAGATCTAACTTCAGGATCAGGGGTCTCCCAGAAACTGTCACGGATGTGCATGCTGCAGTTAGCTCTCTCATTCTGGGCCTCATTCCTGATATCCCTTCCCACAGATTGGAGCTCGACAAGGCTCATAGAGCTCTAGGGCCCCCCGTTAAGACGTGTTCCCGAGAGACATAGTGATAAAACCCAACTACTATGCAGTTAAGGAAGAAGTCCTGCAGCTTGCTCGCTCTGCAACAAATCTCAAGATCCAGGATCATCCTATGCAAATCTTTGTAGACTTATCCCCATCTACCATTTAAAAAAGGAGATTGCTAAAACTGCTCCTCTCAGTTCTTGCTCAAAAGAACATAAAATATTGGTGGCTATTTCCATTAAATCTCAAGTTTCCCTACTAGAGCAAGTCGTATACTTTCTCCAAATTTCTAGAGGGAGAAAAACTCCTCCTCCAACTGGGACTCATCACTCAAACCCCGTCGTCTCCTCCAGCTGGACCCATTGCAGGAGCCTCTAAACCAGTGGTCATCAACCCTGTCCTCAAGGCCCACTAACAGGCCAGGTTTGCAAGATAACTGAAATACATCACAGGTGATATAATTTGCTGCTCAGTGATTGCAGTATTCTAGTCTGCATCTCCCCAAGGTAATACATAAAACCTGGCCTGTTTGTGGGTCCTGAGGACAGGGTCGATGACCACTGCTCTAAACGACAGATGCCCACGAGCCCGATCACCCCAGTTTGGCAAAAAAACAAACCCAAGAGGTTCAAGGAATCTGCACCTACCTGAAATAACTAACTTCACGTGAATACACTGGCTTGCTGAGCTCATTTTTTCCCTGGGCCCTTCTTTTTTGAATGACCCCAGTTTGGACTCTTCGGAGTCCTTGGATCCCCCCTGTCTTCTCTGGTCCCCCCCCCCCCCCCCACTTTTTTTTGTTTTGTGTTTTTTTTATCCGAGGGCCCATTTAGGCATTACATATGCATTGAACACTTTAGAACATCATATTTAAACTGTTGATTAATCGTTACAGTGTTTTTATATTTCTCACAATCACAATTGAGGACGGGCTCTAATACTTGTTAGCTATTGACTCTATTGTGGGCCAAGTCCTGACCACTTTAAGCAGGACAGGCCACACAATGGAAACTACTCCGGTAACACAGATTAGCGTGACCTTACGTCCAGGTTATAATGCCATGACATTCTATAACTGAATTTAGCTTCCCCTCAGTATACCCTCCAGGCGAGGATGAGGGAAGGACACAAGGGCCATCAAGATAACCGACAATTTGGGTCTGACCCAACTAGGACACCTAGGACACCTAATGTATAATGCACGATCCCTATAAGGTGTCAGTACAGTTTAGCTAACTACCATCATGAGAATCCCCATAGCCTCCCAGTCCACTCCACTTTTTTACCCACTAATCCCCTTAAGCCCACCCATATTTTAGCTTCCCCACTCTTACTTCCATGAGACTTCATATTGGTCTGAACAGGTTATGCCCCTTGATGGGCTGTTTTATTTGATTATACTGGTTGTGTTATTAGTATATATTGCTATTGTTAATTTCTATCACTTCATATAAGTTATAATACAGGGACACTGCTGTCGGAGCTGCCTATTGGTGCTTCTACTTGACCAGGAGACATGGTTTTCCACTCTCCCCTGGAGAGGGGTGCTTCTTCTCTGGCAAAAGACTCTTCTAAAGTGTTAGAGGGATTGTTGGGACCTGGTTCTACCTCCCCTCTGGAGATAGCTATAGCTGCTTTTCACTGTTATTTGTTATTTTCACTTTTCTCTTTCTGTTGCTCATACTTTCCTTTCTTTTAGATGTGCTTCCGGAAACTCTCAAATCTTTTTCCTACCCAACCTGAATTCCAGATACCTGAGCAATTCATCTGACTTCCTTTTGCGAGGCCTACAGGTAAGTGGCTGTATTTCGATTGTACTCCCCCTCTATCTGCTTCATGGCTGAAGCTGACAACTGACTCCCCCCTTACGAATAGTGTCCTATAACACACAAGGATTGAACTCCCAGGTTAAAAGACGAAAACATTTTCAATACTACCACATCCAAAAGATTGATGTGATCCTGCTTCAGGAAACATACTTTCCAAGATCGTACAACCTCAAGTTCATTCATCCCAAACTTCCAAATTATTTCCTAGCTAATGCGGAAGATAAAACGAAGGATGTTGCAATTCTCTTCTTGCACAAATCCAAATTTTGCACTCCAGTTGGAACATAAGGATTTGGAAGGTAGATTCATCCTGATCAAAGGAGTGCTGGATGACCAGCTCTACTCCTTCATTTCTTACTATGCACCCAATCAAGGCCAAGCAAAATTTTTTGAGTACATGTTCCAGAACCTGGGTCCCTTGCTTAAGGGCACAATTCTGGTTGGGGGAGATTCCAACATAGCCTTTGACTCGGGACTTCACAAAAAGCACCAGCCAGGTGCTTGAACAACCCGCCCTCCCAAACAAAGCTTATGAGCTAGACTCATCCACCAACAAAAATTAACAGACATCTGGAGAGAACTCAATCCCCAAACATGGGATTTAACCCACTTTTCGCACCGGCACCAATCCTTTTCCAGAATCTACCACATCTAACTGTCAATGACGCATATACCCCCAGCACACAAATCATTCATAAGAGACACATCAGACTACTATATAGTTTTTCTTCTCATACAAAGACCTCAAGGAAAAGGTCACTAGAGGCTTAATGAATCAATACTTAGTAACCCGGTGAGAACTATTGAAGTTGAAAAAGCCATCAATGACTATTTCTCCCTAAATGACATGGAAGATGTAAACCCCGAAACTCTGTGGGTGGCCTATAAAGCTACCATCAGAGGGAAACTCATCCAGATCTCATTTTAAATCAGACAAGCTCATAGAGTAGACATAGATAAACTAGAAAAGGAATTCCTAACTATTAGCAAGCAACATAAGAGAAACCCTAAATCTATTCCTGCAGCCAAACTAGATGGGCCAGACTAGCGTTAAGTCTTGCACTTACCTCAAAGGCGGAAAAGAGTTTACAGTGGAGTGGGGCCCGATTCTACCAAATGAAAGATAAAATAGACTCGATGCTAGTAGCTGGTCTAACTCCCAAGTTTCGTTCTAATACATTACCAAAAATATGCCTCCCAAATGGCTGTGGGCTGCACAACCCTCAGAGAATTATGGGTGCCTTCCATGATTTCTATAAAATTCTCTATAGTGGAGACACCAACAAATCTCACACTTCCTACACTCCATAATCCAAATCCAAAACCTTACTACCCAGAATCACACCATATGAACAATGGTGAGGCCAGCTTACGGAGCAGATGGGAGGGATCACAATGATATATGAGTCACTATCAGTAGAGCACACTAATGCAAGCTATATATTGGCCTGGGAAAGAGATCTCAAACAGGAATGGGAGTTGGACGAATGGCACAGATCAATAACATGGTCAAACCGAGGTATACTCAACATATCTCTGATAGAGACAAACCTAAAAGTTCTAACACGATGGTACCTGGTTCCCACAAAACTTGCAAAATTATATCCTTCAACCTCCCCCCTATGCTTTAAGAGGATGCACACACTTAGGCTCCATGTTACATGTTTGGTGGGAATGCCCAAAACTAAGAGGGTTCTGGAACAGGATCTTTGCAATCATTAGAAAGACTACGGGTCTGTCCATCCCTAAGTCCCCCCACATAGCATTGATGAACTTCCCAATAGAAAAGACCTCTAAAAGTAAAATGAGCCTCATTCACTTTATCCTCCTTGGAGCTAAACTAATGATAGCGAAAGCATGGAAACAGCCCACAGTATCCAGTAACCAGGCCAATGGATCATGGCCCAGGAAGAAATGGTCAGTACCCTCCAAGATACAGTTAAAACATTTGAGGCCATTTGGGAACCATGGGCAGATTACATGCACATACCCCTGACACCCTCGTAGGACTTGGTTAACACTGGCTAAGTAGAACATTCCGGAAGGACATCTTATTCCTATTCTCATATATCTCCTGCCTCACCTGTCCTCTTCTTCTTCCTTTCTCTCTCTTCCTGTTCTTACTCCTTTATACCATCTTCTCTAAATATTACCTTGTACGGTGGGTAGCCAACTATAGAAGGAAACATTCCCACCAGTTTAAGTAGAATTTAACCTGTAGGGTGGGTGTGCCATCCCCCTCTCCATGGCACAGCTAGTACCCATTTGGGGTGTCTGGAGGTGGGTGACACTTCCCCTCTTTCTATTAGGAAGTTGATCCTGTGCCCACTAACCAAAGGTGTATATGTATATCATTTTGATAAACAGTATTTTGAATGTTGCCTTACTATGTATTTACCATTCCAATGTATAACAGAATGCACCAATGTTTCTTTATTCTTTTTGAAAAAGTTCAATAAAAACTATTGAAAGTAAAAATTTTATTTGGGTACAGTGTTGCACGACTACGGAATTGTCAGTTAAAGTAATGCAGTGCCGTATCGCAAAAAATGGCCCAGTCAGGAAGGGGGTAAAACCTTCCGGAGCTCAAGTGGGTAATTAATTTATGTGTGTATAAATGTATAATAAACTGATTAAAAGGCAAGACGTCTCCCATTTATTTTATACTTACAGGAGAAGCTAAGCAGCTCAAACCCTCTGATGCCTTCACCTCTTCCTGGGACTAGATGTTCAGAAAAGCTTGTTGCCTGTAAGCTATGGCAATATTTGGGTCTCCTCTTGATTCATCTGCCTGATGCTGAAAGCCATATAGGCTGTTAACACCATGGTCATACCTACACTCCTGCAGCCCTCAGCTATGAGCATAGCAGCCCATATACCTGGTTTTCTGACAAATATATCTTTAAGAAGGACTGCATGCATTGTTTGAAATGTATTCCCCAAAAAAATGACATATTGTCAAATTAGAACCTGGAGGACATAACTATGGACTGGTTGAAGGAAAGATGAAGCTGAATTTTGTATTATTCCCTCGACTCTAATTTACAGAATACTTGATAAGTTGTGCCTATTATAAGTAACTCTGTGATGATACAAAAGTATAGATATGCTTGCTTTGCTGAAGAATGTGTGCTTAATGTTCTGCAATTTTAAACACAGCCTATAGTCAATTATTTATTTTAAGTCAAAAAAGAGTACAGCATAATACCTCCCACTCGTAGTATACAATACTTAGGATCTAAGCCATGTTCAAAAGTGTTACTAAATATTTAACAAAGAATAGTGGAAATAAACTGTGCAGACACCTAGTACTTTCACTCACAATCTTCAAGGTTGACTTGACTGATTTAACCTATTAAACCCAAAAGCAAACATGTATTATATTGCAGCTTACCAATTCTTAGATGTGATGCCTGTATTCATTTTCTTTTTTAAGCTTTCTTCTTTGTTAAAGCTATTATTTTTACCTGGTGATCAAGCCAGTATGTCTGTTGTTTTTCAACATAAAAAGATGTCCTGCAGATGTAGCAGTTATAAGGTTGAGACAAACCATTTACTGCTGACATGGGTGCTTACAATGAACAACTTTTATTAAAAAATGTATGTTTAACCCAAAAGGAACAAAACTGTTGCTGTAACTGCCTAAAAAGTGTTAGCTGGAGTTTGGTTTCAATTAGTGTTGTGTTTCTGCTACTCCATCTAAAATTCCCCTCCCCCAGACTTATGCCGCGTACACACGGTCGGACTTTTCGTCTACAAAAGTCCAACGGACGCTGACGGACTAAAGCTGGCTGGTAATCCGATTGTGTGTGGGCTTCTCCGGACTTTCAACGGACTTTTTTAGCCTCAAATCCGACGGACTTTAGATTTGAAGCATGCTTCAAATCTTTACGTCGTAACTACGACGGACCCCGAAGTCCGCTCGTCTGTATGCTAGTCCGACGGACAAAAAAACGACGCATGCTCATAAGCAAAAACTAAACGGAAGCACTCGGTCTAGTAAAACTAGTGTTCGTATTGTAGGTAGCACATTCATCACGCTGCAAAATCTGTGATCGTTGAATGCAGCGCATTTTATTTCTTCTTTACGAAGGCTCTAAAGAACGAAGGTGTTTTGCTGTTCATAATCAGAGTTCTCCCAAACTGATTTCTGGATTCTTTTTCTCTTTGATCTCATGAATGATATAGTATGCATTTTAAAAACAATGTTTCCATACTAATAATACTTTTTCCCCTTTTTTTTTTTTAGGTTTGTAAAGTTAACACAAAGAACCCATTATTATTTTTTTTTTTTATAGTGATTATTTTTTAGTTTTTAGATAAAGTTAACCCAAAGCACCGTTTTTGGTTACGTAAATTTTTGGATTTTCAAGACTTACCACTTGAACATTATTAACATTAGTAATGTATTTTTGGTGTGTTTTTTTTCAAACTCCATGAGATTGTTGTCCCTTGTTAATTTAACATTGTGTGTAAAATCAATGATTTCAAAGAAAAAACATAAAGTCTTTTGCTAAACTCAAAAAATGATCCATTTATTCATGGTCAAAATAAAATAAAGAGGAAGTCAACGCTGGAAAAAGTCGGTGTACCAGAAAATTGGGATCTTGCGGAGTCCATATAAGAGGGAGCACAATCTGGTCCAAGAATCCCAGAGATCAACAGCACCAGCAGATGATCTAGATGTCCCCAGACTGTGGTCCTACAACAGCCTGCGTCTTCTGTCAGACCAGACTGAACCCAGGTCATCATTTTCTTCTCTTCCCTGCAGCCTTTCCTCCACGCTGCCCTGCAGCCTTCCCTGTAGCCTTCTTTTGAGGCTGTGGCTCTGGTGTTTCAGTTGTGGCAGGAGGAGGAGGAGGAGGAGGAGGAGGAGGGGGGGCTGCCTCATGTAGTTGGGTGTTTTGTGTTAGCGTGCCCTGCAGCCCCTTATGGATTGTTTCCCCAAATAGGCGCTCACAAATGAGGCGCTGCTCCCTATTCATCTGAAGAAGCCTGCTGGCTAAGTAGCAGCCATAGGATTCTTCCGCTTTGGGGGGGCTCCTTAAAAAACGGGTGGCCTCTTGCATGAGGCGCAGGGATGCGTCCTGTGTGACCATCCCCTTCCTGGCCCTTTTTTTGGGAAGGTGGAGGGGAGGCACTTGGGATTCGGTCAGGCTCCTACTGGGCCCAGCCACCTCACTTGGCCCAGCCACCTCACTTGGCCCAGCCACCTCACTTGGCCCAGCCACCTCACTTGGCCCAGCCACCTCACTGGGAGCAGCCACCTCACTGGGAGCAGCCACCTCCTGCCTGACACTGGGCCCAGCCTCCTCCAGGATGATGGTGAATCCGGCCTCCTCCAGGCTGTCCATGGGCCTGGTCTCCTCCTGCCTGCCACTTTCCCCACATTCCTCCTGGATGGACTCATCCTGTGTATAAAAAAAGGACAATAGTTTGAGTATATTTTTTTGGGTTCATCAATGACACACAGTTTGCTTCTCATGAATAGCAAATTCAATGTGAATACTTCTCTTTAATAAAAGAGTCTAATCAGACACCCTAATTATTTCAAGCAGGTGCCAAACATATTTAGCCACTACTGTCAATTGATATGTATACACAATTTTGAGTGCCAAATTATTTTAGACAATTATAACATCCAGTTAACATCATTAATATTAGTACAGTAAATATTTGTTAAAATAATTTACCTGACTCCAGATGGTCATATCTGGTTCATCCAGGATGGAAGACCCAGCTTGCTCCTCATCAGCCTCTGCTGGGGTGGAGGGAAGGGTGGAGGGAAGGGTTGAAAGTGATGGCCTGGCTTCATTCTGGTCATCCAGAAAACGTAGTTGATTATAGTACCACAGCCTGGGTACATAAACATCATCTGCTGATGCTCCTGATCTCCTTGATTCCTGGATCTTCTTATGCTCCCTCTTATACATGTTCCTCAAGCCCCCAATTTTCTTGAGCAATGTCTCCATTGTTGCTTCCGGGATGGTCGCCTGGACAAAGGCCAGAAGTCTCTCCAGCGTTGACTTCCTCACATGCTTAGCATAATACTGAGGGTGTTTCACCTCCCACAAATTCCTCATCTCTCGATATTTTGAAATAAAAGATGTAAGGAACTCTGGATCCTTAAATAGGGGATTCATTATATCTGGAAAAGATGAAGTCACAAGACAAAAAACACTTTTATTATAGGTTTCGGCTAACCCCTCATCATCTTCTCCCTATGTAGGCCTCATCAA